>NW_004949115.1:5031950-5054986 GCF_000317375.1 Microtus ochrogaster
TGTGTCTTATTTTGTCCTGTTTCACTGTCATCTCATGGAGGCCTACACTTTTCTGAAGAGGAAACAGGGAGAGTTGATCTGTAGGAGAAGGGAGGTGGGGGTAGCTGGAAGGTGTGGAGGGAGGGAAAACTGTGATCAGGATGTTCTGTAAAAGAGAAGAATCTGTTTTCAATTTTAAATAGGCCAGAAAGTCTATTTTGTCTCTTCCTCTCACATTCAACCATACTGCAAGAGACAGTCTCTCACTGAACTTTGAACTTGCAGTTTTAGCTAGACTGTCTGACCCTGAATCCTCCTGCCTTGCCTCCCAGCCTTGGGATGACAGGCACATTCCACCAAGTCTAGCTGTTTCGGAAGATCTGAGCATATGAACTCAGATCCACATTCAGCAAGCACTTAGCCCACTGAACCATCAGCCAACTCTCAGGGAGATTTTTATAAAAAGTTTTTCAACAACATATCGAGCAATAAGGAGGGGTGGCATGACATGTGGGAGAAAACATTTGAACATACCCATATTCTGAGACAGAATCTTATCAACCCTTTACAAGTAGAGATTGGCTTTAGGAATCAGGACTAAATCGTAGATGAAATACTTCTTTTCAGACATCAAAAATATTATTTTTGCGACTGTCATAAAAATCAGTAGCTCCATTCTTTGGGACATCAAAGTCAATTCTGAAATTTCACTTATGATATTAATAAAGAAAATCCAATACGTTACTAAAACCAACACACCAAATCAAAAAGACAATGGATATGCTTATGTAATCTTAAATAGAACAAAAAAAATTCTCAAAAAAGAAAAACAAAACACGATTTTTTAAATTGAGCTATCTATTTTTCTCCACTCTCCTCCCTCATACTTCCTCCCCTTCTACCCTCGCCCATAGTCCCCATGCTCCCAATTTACTCAGGAGATCGTGTCTTTTTCTACTTCCCATGTAGATTAGATCCATGTATATCTCCCTTAGGGTCCTCTTTGCTGTCTAGCTTCTCTGTAGTTTTGAATTGTAGGCTGATTTTTCTTTGTTTTATATCTAAAACCCATTTATGAGTGAGCACATATTATATTTGCCTTTCTGGGTCTGGGTTACCTACTCAATTTGATGCTTTCTAGTTATGTCCATTTGCCTGCAAATTTCAAGATGTCATTTTTCCCCACTGTGTAGTACTCCATTGTGTAAATGTACCACATTTTCCTTATCCGTTCTTTGGTTGAGGAGCATTTAGGTTGTTTCCAGGTTATGGCTATGACAATTCTGCTATGCACATAGCTGAACACATGTCCTTGTGGCACGATTGAGCATCCTTTGGATATATACCCAAAAGTGGTATTGCTGGGTCTTGAGGTAGGTTGTTTCCTAATTTCCTGAGAAATCATCATACTGATTTCCAAAGCAGTTGTACCAGCTTACATTCCCACCAGTGAAGGAGGAATGTTCTCTTTACACCACACCCTCTTCAGCATAAGCTGCCATCAGTGTTTTTGATCTTGCCCATTCTTTTTTTTTTTTTTTTGGTTTTTCGAGACAGGGTTTCTCTGTGGTTTTGGAGCCTGTCCTGGAACTAGCTCTTGTAGACCAGGCTACCCTCGAACTCACAGAGATCCGCCTGCCTCTGCCTCCCGAGTGCTGGGATTAAAGCCGTGCGCCACCACCGCCCGGCTGATCTTGTCCATTCTTACAGGTATAAGATGGAATCTCAGAGAGAAATTTGTCCATATGAATTCATGTCAGACTGAAATGCTCCAGTCTGTAGTTGGAACAGCTAAGGAAGACTTTTCTAACCTACTCCTATGAAGAAAGCTATTTACTTAATGACAATCTCTGTAACAGATTATAGAAAGTTATCCATCATGAACAACAAATTCATGAAAGAAATTTACACCTCTCTAGGAAATGTTTATGTTTCTTTCACAATCCTTGTGCTTAAAAAGTTATACCAAGAAGGCCATAACCTCAAGTAAAGGAAAAATAAAACAATGTGAAAGTAGATGAAACATTTTACATTGACAATTGGACTTTGACACATCAAATTATGTCCATGCTTACATAACATGTTTTGAAAACTGCAATTTCTCCATTTATCCCATAATTACACATAATTTTTGTAAAAAAGAAAATAAAGACAAACTGGAGTGACCAAGGGGAAGCAAGATAGAAATGGGTAGATGGTATGTTTAATGTTTTACCTTCTAGAAACCAAAGGCATCATTAAACTGGCTATGAAAAAAATATATTTAACTTCAAGACCACTACTGTCTGAGGAAAATGCCTATTTACTGGACTTAAAATCACATAACAAATACATTTCTAAAAAGCATCCTGAGGTCCACTTACTAATGTACTACTGTATAAAGAAATTTCAAATAGCATTGAACAACACAGATTGATTAGATTGATTCTTATTTATGCAAAGGGGAAATGGAGATACTACTAAAAAGAAAAAATACAAGTTGCATTGTTTTGATTACAAATCTCATCACAAGTTCACAGTACTTTTACATGAGACTTATAAACTTCCATTGCTGTAGTGGTATTTAATTTATATATTAATAAATAAAATTTGCCTGAAGATCAGAGAGTAAACAGCCCCACTGGTCAGCCTTACAGACCAGGCAGTGATAACACATACCTTTAATCCCAGTAGCCACACTAGTTTGCCATAGAAACTGGGTAGTGCATGCCTCTAATCCCAGCCCTAGAGAGGAATATAAGACTGGAGGAAACATCTCACAGACACAGTCTCATTCTGAGATTTCTGGAGGCAGGATCACCATTTCAGACTGAGGTCGAGGTAAGAGCCAGTGGCTGGATGTTTTGCTTTTAAGTCTTCAAGTTAAAGCCCAATATCCATCTCTGTGTTTTTATTAATAGTGCTACATGTTGCCTTCGGTTACATGTAACCAGAATAGTAAGAAGAGATGAGAAAAAATGAAGAGATAGTCTTTTCAAATGGAGAAACATAGAAGGGTATATTAATTAGATGACTCACGAAGAAAGCCACCTAATGTGGCTTTTGATAAAAGTTAATAAAAGTGATACAGATTCTCAGCCAAAAGTAGGATGAATTTTGAAAGGAGAATTTGAATTAAGGTCCGCAAATAAGGTCAAATCTCAGATATAATGTATACTACTAAGTGGTAAAAGTAACTATATGTACAGTACATGTTTTTAAAAAAACTAGCAACAAGATATATGCAGGTTGCACAATTTCTAAACTAAAAGCAGATTTAGAGTTGAATCATCTATATATGAATCTTTGTTCCCTTATTATTTATATGATTTTGGGCAAGTTATTTATTTTCCATACATCTAAATCTGTAATTCACGGGTACCATAATGGCAACCACGGTTATTGTGATAATTAAATTATATTAAATGCTCAAAAGAGAAAGTACATCTGAAACATAATTAGCACCTGACATCTATTATCTTCTTAGGTTTAACTATGTTTTCCAGAA
This sequence comes from Microtus ochrogaster, assembly GCF_000317375.1. NCBI lineage: Eukaryota > Metazoa > Chordata > Mammalia > Rodentia > Cricetidae > Microtus > Microtus ochrogaster. The sequence goes on from NW_004949115.1 coordinate 5,035,417, forward strand.
ATTTTCATATTTCATCTGTTGAGCTTCGGTCTGCCTCAATAGTAAAACACATAAGTAGCAAGCATGAAGCCCTGGGTTCAACTATAAGCAAAACATCTCCATATTTAGACAATAACCCTTTGATAAGCTAGTCATAAAAAAGACTGATAGTAAAACCATGTGGCATAATAAAAGAGACTCATCTCTTTACAACTTCCAGCAATTGCAGGCAGAACACCTGAAAAGACATATAGTTGAAATTACTTTCAATTCTTTTCTAAAATCAGCTAAAGTGCTCTATAATGGCCACAGGTAGTCAGCACAAGGCACTACGTTAGCAAGTAAAAGAAGAAGCCTGAATATGGTTCCCCATCTGCATCTGCTTACACAGTTTATTCAGTGGGATCTAGGACAAGAACCAGTTGATAAGAGGGAGAGAATAGTGTTAGTAGGTCACAAATAGCAGTCATTAATGAAAAATAACCCATCATTAATAAAACACAGAGAGTATAAATACATAGATAACAAGACATTCTCTGTATTCTCGGGAGATGAAGAATCTATATACAGAAATAAAACACATATCCATGTGTATAATGACAGCTTTTATGAAACTGTGTAAGAGCTAATACCACATAAGTTACTACAGGAGTTCTGTTAATATCGATAGTGGAGTGAGCTTCTATTCATTGCCATGTGATACTGTGATGGGATATAAGCAAATATAAAATACAGTTTCCCCCGCACCCTTCTTTACTGCAGATAGACCTAACTGTAAGACAGTCATAGACTCATTTAATAGAAAGGATTAGAATTCAGAAAGCTTAAATGAATTGAACATAGTGACCAAAACAATAAACAGTAAAGCAGAAATATGAACTCTGTCTGACCCTATAACACTATGGATGTCGTGACTGAATTTTCCTGATTATCTGTAGAGTGCATGATATAACCACTAAAAACCTATATGATTCTCTTCAATAATATCAATCACTTGCTTCCCAATGCAAAGAATAGCATGTATATACACCCTCTGAATAAACATACTGCTAGGTCCCCTAGTTTAGGCAGGTGTGACATGACACTAAAGTGCTAACAGAAAGTATTCTCTACAGCACAGTACTGCGTTTCCTCAACACTGACCTTCCTTTTCTGCTTTTTTTTGGGGGGAGAGAAATGCAGGTGATAATGTTGATTTCTACCAACCTTCAGGTCTATTGTGGAAGTTCCCTAATACTTTAGTAAAACAAAATATTAGTTCCATTTTATAATATTTTTATTGATTTATTATATATTTATTTGATTTGGGTTTTATTGATTAGCTATCACTGCCTGTTCTGGGCCCCATGATATTACTTGATCTTATCACAGTCTTCATATTGTCTCACATCTACTCATGGTCAGGAATTAAATTAATCATTGCATGATCTCTATAATTTCCTCTATTGTTTAATTATAGAAAATTTTCAACAAAATCAGAGAAGAAAATTTCCTGAACTAAATAAGAGCATGTTTATAAAAGCACAAGAAGCTTACATAACATTAAATAGACTGGACCAGAAAAGAAAGTCTGATAACCACATAATAATCAACACACTAAACATACCAGCTGAAGAAAGATTATTAAAAGTGGAAAGGGAAAAAGGCCAAGTAACATATAAAGGCAGACCTTTAGAATCATAAAAACCAAAAAGAAAAAAAATCATACCTGACTCAATGGAGACTCCAAAATCTGGAAGGGCCTGGACTGATATCTTGCAGACTCTAAAAGACCAGGGATTTCTGTTATACCCAACAATACTGTAAACTACCATAGATGGAGAAAAGAAGGTATTCCAAGACAAAGTCAAACTTAAACAATATCTATCCATAAGCCCAGCCTTATAGAAGGTAATGGAAGGAAGATTCCAACTACATCCACAAAAATCACAGACAATAGATAATCTCACACCAGAAAAACTCAAAGAAGGGAAACAAACACACACACACTACCACCACCAACGAAAATAACAATTATTGGTCATTAATATCTCTCAATATCAATGGACTAAATTTGCCAATAGAAAATACATAGACTAATGGATTGAATATGAAAACAGGATCCAACATTCTGTTGCACACATGAAAACACACCTCAACATCAAAGATAGACAGCACCTTAAAATAAAGGGTTGGAAAAAAGATTTTTCAATCAAATGTGGACCTAAGAAGCAAGCTGGTATAGCTATCCTAATATCTAACAAAATAGACATCCAACCAAATTAAATGAAAAGAGCTGGAGAAGGGCATTATATATTTATCAAAGGAAAAATCCACCAAGATGATATGTCAGTTCTTAACATCTATGCCCTGAATGCCAGGGAATTCATGTTTACACAAGAAACATTACTAAAGCTTAAAACATACATTGACCTTCACACATTAATAGTGGGAGACTTTAATACCCCACTCTCATCAATGGACAGGTCATCTAGACAAAACAAAAGAGAAAAATACTGAAGCTAAGAGATAACATAAACCAAATAGAACTAACAGATACCTTCAGAACTTTACTTCCAAATACAAAAGAATATACCTTCTTCTCAGCACGTCATGGCTATTTCTCCAAAATTGACTACATACTCAGTCACAAAGGAAATCTCAACAAATACAGGAAAATTGAAATAATCTCCTGCATCCTATGAGACCACTATGGATAAGAGCTGGATTTCAACAACAACAGAAACCTTACAAACTCATAGAAACTGAAGAACTCCCCACTAAATGAATGCTGAGTAATGACAGAAGTAAAGAAATAAACTAGATTTCCTAGAATTGATTGTGATTTGCAATTGCAATTACAAAATGATTACAGGACTAAGAGGAAAGCTCATAGCACCAAGTTGCTAGATAAATATTGGAGAGATCTCATACTAGCAACTTAACAGCACACCTGAAAGCTCTAGAACTTTCACCTAGGGAAATAAATGAAAGGAAATAATCAAAACGAGAGACAAAATCAATAAAATGGCAGCAAAAAGAACAATACAAAGAATCAATGAAACAAAGATTGGGTTCCTTGACAAAATCCACAAGACAGACAAACACTTATCTAAACTAATAGGCATAGAGAGAACATCCAAATTCAGAAATGAAAAGGGAAACATAACAACAGACACCTAGGAAATTCAAAGACTCATTAGGTCATACTTCAAAATCCTTTATTCCACATAATTGGAAAATCTAAAAAAAAATGGACAGCTTTCTTGATAGATAACACTTACCAAAGTTAAATGAAGATCAGATAAACAATTTAAACAGAACTAGAACTCCTAGGGAATAGAAGTGTCATTAAAAGCCTCTCAATCAAAAAAATGCCCAGGGGCAGCTGGTTTAGTACAGTATTCTATCAGACTTTCAAAGAAGAGTTAATGGCAATACTCCTCAAATCATTTCACAAAGTAGAAACAGAACAGTGCCAAATTCATTTTATGAGGCCACAATTACCCTGATACCCAAACTATACAAAGATTCAACAAAGAAAGAATTACAAACCATCTTCCCCATTAACAGAGATGCAAAAATACTCAACAAAATGCTTAAAACCCAAACCCATAAACACAGCAAAAAGATTATTCAGCATGATCAAGTAGGCTTTATCCCACAGATGCAGAGATTGCTCAACATATGAAAATCAGTCAGTGTAATCCACATGATCATCTCATTAGATACTGAAAAATCTTTGACAAAATCCAATACCCCTTTATGATAAAACTCTTGTATAGAATAAAGATAAAAGGGAAAAACCTAAACATAAAAAGGCAAATTACAGCAGGGTCATAGCCAACATAAAATTAAATGGAAAGAAACTGAAAGTAATTCCACTAAAATCAGGAATAAGACAAGGTTGTCTACTCTCCCCATATCTATTAATTGTAGTACTTGAAGTTCTAGCTAGAGCAATAAGACAACTGAAGGAGATCAAGAGGATACAAATTGAAAAGGAAGAATTCAAAGTATCTTTATTTGCAGATGCTATAATCATATACATAAGCAGTCCCAAACATTCTACCAGGAAACTCTTACAGCAGATAAAACTCCTTCAGCAAAGTGACCGGATACAAGACTAACTCAAAAAAAAAAAATCAGTGGCCCTTCTATATACAAATGACAAATGGACTGAGAAAGAAAATGGGGAAATAATACTCTTCATAGTAGTCACAAGCAGTATAGTTAGGCAACCCTCACCAAGCAAGTTAGAGGCTTATACAACAGAAATGTCATATCTTTTGAAAGACCCCCCCCCCGCCCAGCTTGTTAAACAACTTAGCACCGGTAACACCATTTTGCAAGGCTTGTACTGAATATTCAGGGTTTTAACAAAGGGCAGTTTAGAAGCTGCCAAAATAGATATAGAGATAGAGACACCTGTGGCTGGGCTGGGGGAGAAACGGTAAATACCAAGAGAGAAACTCCCTGTCTGCCCTAGACAAGAGCCAAGGCAGCCCATATCTGAATTCTCGGGAACCAGGGACCTTGTCCCGACTTGAACTCAGCCATATTCAAACTGACCAACGAAAACCCTGTAACTATGCATCTCGCTTCTGTAACCGCGCTTCTGCTCCCTTTACCCTATAAAAACCCACTACCCCAGCCTGACGGCGCGCCAGTCCTCTGAGAGACTTGGACGCCCCAGGTACCTGTGTATCTGAATAAACCTCTTGCTGTTTGCATCCGCTGGCCTCACTGTTCCTTGGAAAGGGTCTCCCCAGACTAAAAGACACTCTCCGAGAGGGTCTTTCACTTTGAAGAAAGAAATTGAAGGTGATATCTGAAAGTGTAAAAATCTCCCATATTCATGGACCCCAGACTAAAAGACACTCTCCGAGAGGGTCTTTCACTTTGAAGAAAGAAATTGAAGGTGATATCTGAAAGTGTAAAAATCTCCCATATTCATGGATAGGTAGAATTAACGTAGTAAAAATGGGCATTGTACCCAAAGCAATCAACAAATTCAAGCATTCCCCATCAAATTCCAACACAATTCTTTATTACCCTTGAAAGGGTAGTACAAAACAAAACATAGGATAACTAAAACAATAATGAGCAGCAAACGAACTTTCTGGGAAATCACCATCCTGACTTCAAAGTAATACTACAGAACAAAAATATTAAAAACTGCATGGTATTGTCATAAAAACCAACACATTGATCAATGGAATCAAATCTAAGACTCTGACATAAACCCACGCATCTCTGAACACCTGAATCTTTTGTTGACAAAGAAGTCAGAAATACAATGGAATAAAAGAAAGCATTTTCAACAAATGGTGCTAGTCTAAATAAATGTCTGAATATAGAAGAATGCAAATAGATACACATATATCACCCTGTACAAAACTCAAGTCCAAGTGGATCAATGATCACAACATAAATCCAAATGCGCTGGACCTGTTAGGAAAGAAATTAAGTAATAGTCTTGAACACATTGGCAATGGAAACAAATTTCTGAATATAACACTAATAGCACCGATACTAAGATCAACAACACATAAATGGTTGTTTTTGATAAAACTATAAAACCACATAGCCTCTGTAAGGCAAAGGACACTGTCAATAGGCAAGACAGCACCCTACAGAATGGAAAAATATCTTCACCAACCCCACATCTGACACAGGACTGATCTCCAAAATATATAAAGAACTAAAAAAATAGATAGTAATAAACCAAACAATCCCATTAAAATTGAGTACAGATGTAGACAGAGAATTCTCAATAGATGAATCTCAATTTGCCCAAAAACACTTTAAAAATGTTCAGCATCCTTAGCCAGCAGGGAAATGCAAATGAAAGCTACTTTGAGATTACATCTTTCCCATGTCAGCATGGACAAGATCAATAAAACAAGTGACAGCTGTTTCTGGTAAGGATGTGGAGCAAGAGAAACAGTCCTCCATTGCTGGTGGAAGTACAAACTCATACAGCCACAATGGGAATTCATATGGCAGTTCCTCAGAATATTGGGAATTCATCTACCTCAAGATCCAGCTATTTCACTCTTGAGCATATACCCAAAAGAAGCCAGACTCTATCACAAGGACACTTGCTCAACTATATTTATAGCAGCTTTATCCATAATAGCCACAAACTGGAAACAACCGAGATATCCCCCAACTGAAGAATGAATAAAGAAAATGTGGTACATTTACACAATTATTACTCATCTGTTAAAAACAGTGAAACCATGAAATTTGCAGGATAAAGGATGAAACTACAAAAAAAATATCCTGAGTGAGGTAACCCAGACTCAAAAAGACAAGCATGGTATGTACTCGTTTATAAGTGGATAACAGTCGTAAAGTAAGGGATAACCATGCTACAATCCACAGTCTCAGAGAGACTAGGTAACAAGGAGAACTCAAGTTGGGGTGGTGTATGGGTCTTCCTGGGAAGGTGAAATAGAATAGATTTCATGGTTAGAATGGGGGCACGCAGGAATGGGAATAGGTGGCATCAGGGGGAAAGGATGGAGGGAAAGAGTATGGGGAGAGACTAATGGAAGAGGTGGGTATTTAGAGGGTGATGTGGAAACCTAGTGCAGTGGAAACTTCCTGGAACCTGAGAGTGTGACCCTGGTGAGATATGGAGCCTAAACCATCCAACTTCTGTAACCAGACAAGGCTTCCACTGATGGGACTGGGACACCAACCCAGACACAAAAATCTATGACCCACAATCTAGCCCAATAGTCACCAGAGATGATTTTTCCCAGAAGTTGATAGGAGCAGGTACAGAGATTCACAGCCAAACATTAAGTAGAGCTCAGATAACTGCAGAAGAGGAAGAAGAAGGATTATAGGAGCCAGAGGGAAATACAGCCCACAGAATCAACTAAGTAGGGTCTGTAGGGGCTCACACAGAGACTGAAGTGACAGCCACGGAGCCTGTTTCTTGTACCAGGCCCTCTGCATACATGATGTGATTCTTTAGCTTGGGGTTTTTGTGGGACTCCTAACTGTAGAGTCCTAACACTGCAAGCAAGGACTGTCCCTGACTCTTGTCCACTCTTATGATCCTTTTCCTCCTACTGGGTTGCCTTGTCCAGCCTTGTTATGAGGTTTTGTGCCTAGTCTTGCTGCATCTTGTTACACCATGCTCAGCTGATATCACTGAAAGGCCTCATCCTTTCTGAAGGGAAATGAAGGAGCAGTGGATCTGGTAGACAACGGAGATGGGGGGATTGGGAGGAGGGGGCCTGTAGTTGAGATGTTCTGTATGAGAGAAGAATAGATAAATAAAATTAAAGCAGAACTAGTAAAAAACAAGAGGAGATGGTCCTTCTTGGATATTTAATGTGCTCTAGGCACTGTGCTGAGTGTTTCATCTATACAGTACTCCCCGTTTATCTGCAATTTTGATTTCTGATATTTTATCTACTTCCCAGGAAACCATAATAAAACATATTAAATGAAAACTTCCAGATATAAACCATTCAGTGTTTGTGTGTGTGTGTGTGTGTGTGTATGTGCACATGAGTGTGTGTGCATACATGTGCATATGCACCATCTGTAGTGCTAGGGATAGAACCTAAGACTACGTGCACAGCAGATAAGCACTCTACAACCAATTAAAATTTAATAACTTTTATGTTGGTGTATTCTTAACTTTTTAATTTAATTATTAGTAATTGCTAATCCCTTACTGTGCATAATTCATAAGTTAAATTTAATCATAGGCATGCATTATAGAATAAAACCTAGAACATACAGAATTTAGTATTCTCCATGGTTTTGGAGTTCCATGGGTGGTCTTGGAATGTAGCCACTGAAGATAAGGGGAAATACTCTATTAGTTCACTTAATTCACATGCTAAGTATGTGAAGTGGGCACTCCAATCTTTCAGTTTTTCAGATGAGAAAATGTGAAGCACAGGAAGTAAAATAACTTGCCCAAAGCTATCAATTTATTACATGCTAAGACCTGGATCTGAATTAAAGCCATTCAATTTGAGAGCAAATTTACTTAGTCAGTAGTCTCAGTTGTTTTATCCGGGCTCGATATTTATTATGTCCCTGTGCACAGATTTCTTGGATTGACAATTGCTTGGTTACTCAGAAAAAAAATATAAATATGCTTTAAAAATAAAAAATACATTTAAAATGTAGTTAACCTATATTCAGTCCTATCAAAATGAAAAGTTAGCTCAGAAAGGTTAAGTAAACTGTTTAATGTCATAAAGCGATGAGTGTTTGAGTTAGAACCCAAAGCAATTCTACATGACCCCAGGACCCAAGTTTCATCACTGGGTTACCCTGACAGTTTCAGACTGTGCATCACTAAACTTAAACTATTAAATACTACCTTAGCTTCTACTGAGCAAAGATTTTATTTTTTCCTCTTTTTTTTTTTTGAGGAGGGGGCCTGCTGTGGTAGAGCAAAGATTTTAATGTAGTATCGAAAGATCATAAAGTTTTTGTTTTTGTTTGGTTGGTTGGTTTTAGTTTAAGGACACTTTTCTTTCTGAGCCAGAGAAAGCTAAAGCCTCTATAGAAAGGAAGAAGTAGTTAAAGATGAGGGGAACAGATAAAAGCATTCTTTATATGACAGACTGGCTATGTAATTTTCTTAATGCACAATAAAAATATTGACCTACTATGAATATAACAGCAACTCAGTTATTCATCAGACACTAATTGAAATGTGAAACTAGAGTACTTCTAGGTTTTTAGAGGGGTTACCTAAAACACTGTAGAAAATAATTCCTAGAGAGTACATATTTCAGTCATGAATTAGGTTTACACTAAAATACATAGCAATATTAAATCCATAGTTGTAGTCAAAGTTAAACAAAAGTTACAGAATACTCTCTAAAATGATACATTTTTTCCTAGGAATGCATAACATAAATATAGCGAGATGATGCACATGAATGTAGGAGGCCTCTGGGGGTTTGGCTACAGAGATCCGTAAATATCATCTTGAAATATAGGGAAAGGACTAGGAATAGGAGAAATGAAAAAGGGTAGATGGAGGGAATCATCCCAGAATTATGCTAAGCGTTTTGAAGCACAGGAAGTAATCATTTAGCAATTAGCTAGGGAAGAACTAGAAGAGTGAATATAAGGGCAGTTTCCACAAACTTTAATTTACACTGTCTCTGAAATCACAGAAATCAGCAATACTAAATTTTACTCTAACATAAACAAATTATATGCAGGGATGTATTTACATACATTAGAAATTCTAAAATTATTTTGAAATAGCCGGACTATGCTCTTATGCTGTCTATCATAAAATTTACAAATTATTTTACATCTACAGAATGATATTGGCTCTCAGTTTCTTAGCCTCGTATGAATCTGCAAGCTTTTCACCAAAATTTAACCACATATGGTAACTTGGTCCTTAAGGAGTGAAAGGGACCACAGGCAAGGAATATAGGCAAGCCTCTAGAAGATGGAAAAAGTAAGAAACGATATAGCCCCTCCAGTATCTAAAAATAATAGCAAAACTTACTGCATCTTAACTATTTTTCTCAAGGACTTGTTTTGGGTTTCTGGCTTCTTGAACCACAAGATAATAAATGTATGCTTAAGTTACCAAGATTGTTTTGGTAGCTTCTTTGTTACAACAGTAATAGGAAGCTAATACAATCCCTTTCTGGTTGGCTTTTGTTGTTTTAGTCTCTTAGCTCTTTCTTTCTTCACCACTACTATCTCATGCAAGCTTCGGTCTCAGAGCAATCAAAATTCAGTCTGCCCTCTTGGTTTCCGAAGCATGGACTGCCAATAGGAAGAGACCCTTCATCTTCGCAAACTTTCATCCCCTTTGCTCTTGCAGTTCCCTCACAACGCGCTGAAGAGCTGATAGACTTAATTTGTGGTCTAAGATGATGCCTGTCTTTTATTTATACCACACCCTCATTTCTCTATAGTGTTGTCTTATATTACTGTTATCTTTTTCCTTCTGAACATTTTCAGAGGGTATAAGAATAAAAAGGGGACCCAGTAACTCGTTAAGAATATTTAAGATCTCTTATATTTTTGGCTGTGAGCCGAGCCTTTAATGGCTGAGTAATTTTGCAGGAAAATGGATGGAGCTAGAAAACATTATTTTGAATGAGGTAATCCAGACACAGAAAGACAATTATTACATGTACTCACTCATAGGTGGTTTTTAAACATAATGCAAAGAAAACCAGCCTACAAACCACAATCCCAGAGAACTTAGACAACAATGAGGACACTAAGAGATACTTACATAGATCTAATCTACATGGGAAGTAGAAAAAGACAAGATTTCCTGAGTAAATTGGGAACATGGGGACCTTGGGCGAGGGTTGAAGGAGGAAGCAGAGAAAAATGTAGAGCTCAATAAAAATCAACAAAAAATATTATTTTAGATCTCATTTTTCCTAATGAAGAAATAAGACAAAAATATTCTTATATAGTGAGGAATGTCACACAAAGGTTACTTTGTATCATCTGACACAAAGTAACAGGCTCTTTCAAATCCACACCTCTATAATGGTAGGTAGAAAGAAAACTTAGAAGCAGTAATGTTATCAAGAATTCTAGGGCTATGGAGGTGGCTCAGAGGTTAAGAATACTTGCTGACTAAGCAACAAACCTGTGTTCAATTCCCAGCAACTACATAGTGGTTTTTAACTATCTATAATCAGATCTGGTCCCGTCTTCTGGTCTGCAGGCACACATGCAGGCAGAACACTGTATACATAATAAATAAATATATTTTTTAAGAAAATTTCTATTGCTCTCCTAAAATCGAAAAAAGGAATCTAAAGCTCTTTCTTTGGGCTACAGTGATTTATGTAATAATATGTTAAGTCTTATGAAATCAAGTAACCATGAATAAATCTGCCTATCATTTTAGTTCATCTCCCAGGCTCAAAGAATCTAAGCAGAGACTCAGGCCCTTTTCTATGGAAGCAAAACTAACACCTACAGAAGAAATGGAAAATAAGTGACTTTATTAAGTGATCAAGATGTCAATTGTTTGCTTCTCATTCATAGTAGGAATATACTACGTAGTTCAGAGAAAGGTGATATCAGTAAAGATTACAGCAGATGGGGAAGACTTATCTACATAGGAAGAGTGACAATAAACTCAATTCTTGTCTTATTGGACTAATTCTTTCAACATCGAGTAATTTATGTAACGTAAAAATTAGGATGCCTCTAAGGTTCACTTTCGGGTCAGGGGTGACTTACCTTAGCACAATTCTGCGTCCATATTTCTAAGAGCAGGCACATGCCACTGCTCTAAGAGATGGACTGGATAATTGGATAAAAGACATGGGAAAATGGAACATAGCAGTGGGGAAAAACAAGATCTAAATAAAGGAAGGCTCAAAAGAGAGAAGAGGAAGGAAGCAACTTCCACTGACCTTCAAAATGACAATTACAGACTCCTTGTCAAATCTAGCAGAGAAGACAGCTGTGAAAATCAGCCCAAAGCTCCCCCAAATGCTGCTTTACTTGCACGAAGACACAGCTGCAGTTGCCTTTCTCACTCCGGCTCTTGCCCACCAGGAGCTTAAGGACACACTCAGAGAATATTCTGCAGGTTGACAGGAATAAGCCTCATCGACACTGGACTCTGTTCTCTAAACCAATGTACCACTTAAGCTAACAACACTGAAAAGAACTAGAAGCTGACCTTATTGGCAGAAGAGGACTGATAATGCGACCAGACTGGAAGGAGTAACCTGTAATTTCCAGAAATGATTTATCACAAGTAGATGTTTATGTATGCTCAGTGAATGGATGTTAATTGAGTGGACAACGGCAAGCACTACACAAATGAACATTAGATGTCCTTTAGTATACTATGTGATACTTTTTATGACCTTTCTTTCAATGAGCATACCTTCAAGACCCTAAGTCCCACACTGATATCAGTGTTTCTTCTTCTTTCATCTCTGTGGTAGCATCCACTACTACTTTTGCCACCTGCTCATCATATTCCATGACTCCTGATTCAAGTCCTCAGGTATCTCTGCTGTTTTGCACCCATGGTAGTTTATATGCTATTTCCAGATGTGATTATTCCCTCCCATTCCGGACTTGGTGCCGAGATCCTTTTTATCATTGGGATCTGAATTACATACTATTTCTTCAGAAAGGATGTTTGAATCCCTCGCAGGAAGCCAACTATAGAAGTATGCATCAACATGTCATTTATAGAATTCAGGTAACTAAACAGTTGATACCATGAGGTGTGACTTAGTTCTCTAATAATATATCCCTACTGTTCTCGTCATATCTGGAAGAAGACACTGAACAGACCATAGGCATTAGCTATCGTGCTACAGTCTTTATGCCTTGTGTAGTTGAGTGAGGAATGAAGAATCAACCAAGACCAGATTTTGAAAAGGTTTAACTGAGTTGAGAACTAAGTAGTCTCTCTGTGCATTCTTTCCTCACTAATGCATGAGTTCCTTCCCTTCTTATAGTCCCCTCCTTATTAGAATGTCCACCTTGACTAATATACTCTTTTCCATTCTGTACTCATTCAGCATTCTGCCAAAAGGATGGCAAGTTAACCTCAATCTTCCAAGTCTTGCATACAGGGTATAATTTTGTTTCTATCTTCCAACACCCACCACAGGCAAATGATGTGAATTAACCTACTATCACATTTATACTCTAAGTCACTTCCTTACTTTCCATGCCTCAACAAAACTCAGTTTTTGACTATCATGAGAAAAGTTCTGGTATTTTCCCTGAAAGAGATCAACAAACAGAACCGCCTTGTCTTTAATCAATATTGAAATCTTACTAGAAAGTTCTGGGCAGTACTCACATCATGATCTTGGTGGGAATTACAAACATTGTCCCCAAAGCATTACGATGCACAGAAGAGCACTCATTTTGGTAGGTGACAGAGAAGTTCTAAAGCTCAGTGGTCATTTCTTGCCCAAAGCCAAGTATTATGGTTATGTTTATACACAAGGCTTGAGCCCCTATTTTATGCTACTGACAGGAATATAGAACTATCATACTGTGAACACTAATAATACAATATTCAGTATACAGACACCAAGGAAGGTTTCCAAGGGCTAGATTAAAAGCCTGAAAATAACTTAATTTAGCATATTATGTCATTAAATCATTCTAGAGTTCTTTCTTAGAAACTTCTGTTTGATAGGCAATATGTTTGCCCCTTAAAATGAGATTCACAGCCCTTGGGAACTTTTTGAGTTTCTCAGAGGACCATTTAGATTGCCCTTCCTGCCATTCTAGTAAACTTGGTAATTTTCTCCCCAAACTCATTAACCTATAGGAAATGAGTCAGAAGAGGGTACCACAATGGCACTTAGACTGCATCTGAGCACGGGGCTCAGGTACCTGACACAAATGGCAAGCAGTCTCTTAGTTAACCAATTATTCACTGCCTATCTGATCATTAATCAAGACTGGACCCATAGAAAGCAGATGGACAACTGGACCCCATACTCCATGTTAGTGGACTTGAATGATAAACAACTGCCCTGTTATGGTGGTTTTCTTTTAAATGCCCCCATAGGTAGTGGTACTATTAAGAGATGTGGCCGTGTTGGAGTAGGAGTGGCCTTGCTGGAGGAAGTGTGTTACTGTGTGGGGGAGGGGGGCGTTGAGGTCTCCCATGCCCAAGCTATGCCCAGTGTGGGACACTGCTCAGTTCCCACTTCCTGCTACCTGTGGGTCAAGATGTAGAACTCTCAACTCCTTCTGCAGCGCCTTGTTTCCATGCACGCCACCACATCCCACCATGATGCTAAAGCCATTTTCAGCATGATTGAACCTCTAAAACTGTAAGCTAGTCCCAATTAAATGCTTTCCTTTATAAGAATTCCTATGGTTATGGTGTCTCTTCAAAGAAATAGAAATCCTAAGAAAATTGTATTTCCAAAAGAAACCACCTCAGGCATGTTATCCATCCATAACTTTCCAGACACCTCTAAGGCTTGGTTTCCTTGATCACCTTTCTCCTACTTTCTATTTTATTTTATAAAAATTTGTTCCTTTCTACCACAAAAAAAGGAAAATATCATTTTGGGTTTGACTCTATTTTGTAGTTTTGAAGACCAATTACATTTGTCCATCCATTCAATGTGAAACTTATGAAAAAATTATCTCAATGCTTTCATTTTCTCAGCAGTTCTGTTTTACTTACTTGGGTCTCCTCTGACTTCAACAATCACCAAAACACTACAATTACTTTCTCCAAGATCACATGGAACCTGCTGAAAATTGCCTTTATTCTTAAACTCTGTAGTTTTGCCTGCTATTGCTCCTGTTTTCTCCCTGAGCCAGCCTTTTCTTACTTGGTTTTGTCTGCTTTTGTCACTGTCCTGCTTTTTAGGACAGTTATTATTTGTCTCCCCAAGACTTTACAGAGGTGGTATTACCTAAACCTCTATCCTTAGAGCTCAGTGTTCTCATCTCTAGCATTTTCTCCTTAAGAAACAAGGAAATATACAAAAAAAATTTGCAAGTTTGAATGCTTCCAAGAGCTAGACAGATAACGTTATTGGAGAAAAGGATGAATGGGTTTAAGATGCAGTAAAGAATTCCTAGATAGAGGGCATAAACTGTAAAATCAGTTTATGATTCTAAAATCAAGCTACTATTCAGTCCAAGCCAACTCCCTGGCTATATACCAATAGAAGATTCTGTTTCCAATCAAATTATTTGTTTCTTCTCTCCTATTTTACTTCCAAAATCTAAGGTCCATATATCCCTGTTAACTCTTCAATTTGTGTGTGTATGTATGTGTGTGTTACATGTGCTTAGCAGATAAGCACGTATAGTCTTCCTCAATACCTTCTTCGAATTATTTTTTTGAGATAGGATCTTTCACTGAACCTAGATATCAATGATTCACCTAGGCTAGCTAGCAAGCAACCCCCGGGATCTTCCTGTCTCCACTGCCTCTGAGCCTGGGGTTCCAGATACCAGGCACCACACCCAGTGGGTACTGAGGATCGAAACTCAGGTCCTCATGCTTGAGTATAACTCTATCAACTGAGACACCTTCCCAGCGCCTAACACTCCAAATATAAAAATGTTACCACTGATTCAGAATTTCAAAAATGATTGAGGTCTTTTCAGACAAGACAACTAGACAGTCCTCCTGATCCTAACCATATCCCATCTCTAGGCCAAGCTTGGATCACACGCTCTGTGTTGTCAGCTCAGTCTTGTGAGTTCTGTTTTTGCCGTTCCCAACTTCAAAGCTTGGGCCAGTTGCATATCTTATGCAACAGACCAGCCTGGGAATCACACCTAACCATACAATGCACATGCCATATCCAGTCTCCAGGCCTAGACAAGGTCATAGATTCTCTGTGCTGACTCCGTATGGTGAGTCCTGAGGACACCAACCCTCCCATACCATTCACAGCCTCTAGGCTTAGCTCTGATTGCACATCCTGAGCACCAGTTCAGCGTGGGGACTGAATCAGGCCTACATCATATCCAGACTCCAGGCTCAGTCCAAGTTGCAGACTTGTGAACTAATCCAGAGTTGGGAATACCACTCTAGCCCACCTGCATAATATCAAACCTTCAAGCCTAGCCTGGGATACATATTTGTGTAGAGGCCCAGACTGTTAAGAATCTGGAACCTTGCCTGCCAGTGCTATTCTTATCCCTCAGGCCTAGTCTCAGTGACAAAGCCCGAACACTGTTCTAACCTAGTTTATATTCATAGTTCTAGCTCACCATACCAACCTCAAATTCCTAAGCATAGTTTGGATAGCACATCTGGCACATTAGTCCAAGAAGATTTATGCACATGCTTTCTTATTTACCACTGAATTGAAATTACCCTTATGTTTCCAAAACAAAATCAAAACCAAGAAACAAGAATGGTTCAATATTTCAATAAGCGTAGTAAATTATATAAGTTGACTTAAAAAATCATATGACCATTGAGATGACTGAAAAACACGTTACAAAATCTTTCATGCCTTCATAACAAAAATCCAAGAAAGAATAGGACTCCATAGGATATATCATAACATAATAAAGGCTATATATGTCAAAAATTGAGCCAACATTATCCTAAATGCAGAAAACTCAAACTCATTCCACTGAGTTTGAAATAAGCCTGTTTACCATCCCCACGCCTTTTCAACATTGTCCTTGAAGCATAAGTAGGAGCAAGGAATCAAGAAAAGGAAATTAAAAAGATAAAAATAGGAAAAGAAAAAAGTCAAATTGTCCCTATATGCCAATGATACAATCTAAATATTACAACAGAAAACTTCTAGAAATGATCCAACATCTTGAAAAAAAAATGGCAGGATACAAAATTCACTGAAAAAAGCAGGGAACTATGTATAGCAAAATGAACACCTAGAAAAAGTGATCATTGATATCTTCTCTTTTATAATAGGTTTAAGAATGTTTGCAGGAATAAAACTAGCCAAGAAAAAGAAAGATCTCTACAATTAAACCTTTAAATTGATACATTTTTGAAAAGAGGAGAATGAAGACACTAGAATATGTAAAAGCTTCCAATGCTCATGGATTGATAGAATTAATATTTTGACAAGGAGCACCATGCCAACAACAATTCACATATTCAACATAATTCCAATCAAAATTTCCATGAAATTCTTCACAGAAATAGGAAAAAAATGTCCTGAAATACATATGTAACCACAAAAGATCCTAGAAAACCAAAGCTATTATGAACAAAAAGAATAGTGATAGGAAGATTACCATACAAGATTTCAAGCACTACTCCAGAGCTATTGGGATAAATACAGCATGATACTGGCACAAAAACAGACAAATATATCAATAGAACAAAACAGAAAATCTAAACATGAATGCACATAATAATAACAGTCACCTCATATTGAACAGCGATGTCAAAAATACACACCAGCGTGATGGGGAAGCTCAACCAATCACATCTGGTTAGGGTGTGGCTGCCTGGAGCCCAGGTAGAAAAACCGGAAGATGTAGGAGCGCTCTCTCTCTCTCTCTCTCTCTCTCTCTCTCTCTCTCTCTCTCTCTCTCTCCTGTGCTCCCCGGACCATTTGGATTTCAGACCTCCCACTCTGGTAGGGTGAGTTCCCCTTTTTTCAATTATTAAAAATATAACTGTTCTTCTTGAGCTGGTCTGGATATTTATCGTACCGACCGAGTACGTCAACACCAGAGAAATGAAAGCAACTTCAACAACAAATGGTGCTGCAAAAATGGATGCCCAACTGTAAAACAATTAGTTAGACCCAAATCTATCATGCTACACACACACACACACACACACACACACACACGTGAGTGCGCGCGCACACACACACAAATCTAACATCAAATGTATCAAAGACCAAATATGAAAATCGCTGAACCTGCTAAAAGAAAGCTGAGACTGTCCCCTGTATGGTGTATGTGGAGGAAAGGACTTTCTGAATAGGGCCCCATTTGCCCAGGAATTAAGAGAAAATTTGACAAGTAGAACCTCAAGAAATTATAAATGTTTCTCTACAGCAGAAAATAAATGTAAACAATGGAGTGAAAACAAATTCCACATAGTAGGGAAGACCCTTTCCCAGACAAACATTTGAGAGAGGATTAATATTCAGAATGAAAAAGAATAACAAAAACTAAAAAACCAAGTGCTGGGATTAAAGGCCAAAAGGAAAAAAACCTAAAAACTAAAAACCCAAAACAAATGACCTAATAAAAATAACGGACTATTAACTTAAACAGATAATTCTCAAACAAAGAAACCAAAAATGGCTAAGAAATATCTTTTAAAGTGTTCAAGACCTTTAGCAATTAGGGAAATGTAAATTAGAACTATTTTGAGATTTCATTTTATAGGAATCAGAATGAATAAAATCAAGAAACAAATGACAAAAAAATGTTGGAAAGGATTTGGGGAATAGAGAATTCTCATTTGTTTTTGGTAGACTTGCAAACATGTAACCACTATGGAATTTAGTGTAAAGAATTTTTTTTCCAAGACAGGATTTCTCTATGTAACAGCCCTAGCTGTCCTGGAACTAGCTCTTGTAGACCAGACTGGCCTTGAAATCGCAGAGATCTGCCTGTCTCTGCTTCCCAAGTTCCTGGACCAAAGCTGTGTGCCATCATTTCTGGACCGCAAAGAATTTTTAAATTATGGATCCAGCTAAACCACTCCTTGGCATATGTCCAAAATACTTCACATTTCATTCCAGGAATGCTTGTTCAACAATTTCTACTGTTGCCCTACTCATAACAGGCTAGGAAATGGAAAGATACTACATGCCACTCATTTGTGAAAAGAAAAATGAAAATTTGGTACATATGCACCATAGAATACTAGAAGAAAATGAAATTTGTAAAGAAAAATGAAATCTGTCGGAAAGCGAATGAAACTAGAATATATT
Organism: Microtus ochrogaster; assembly: GCF_000317375.1. NCBI lineage: Eukaryota > Metazoa > Chordata > Mammalia > Rodentia > Cricetidae > Microtus > Microtus ochrogaster. The sequence continues at coordinate 5,053,773 of NW_004949115.1, forward strand.
ATGGTAAATGAGGTAATCCAGACCCTGAAAGGGAAGCACCCTATGTTGACTCTTATTTATGAATCCAGGGTTTATAAGGCATGGATAAACGTTTATATGTGAGTATTTAACCCTAAGTAACCGTAGGAACCAGGAAAGTAAAATGCTCTTGTTGTGTGTGGGGGGGGGGGTGAGGAGAAAGAGTTCTAGAGATATGGATTCTGGGACATGGATATTATAAAAGGAGAAATGGAAAAAATGGGGCAGACTTTATTTGGAAATGCAGAGGGAGAGCAATCGAGAGGGGGAAGGATCAAGGAAGGAGAACACTGGGGATATTACAAAAGCTCATAGAAAAATCTATAACTTTGTTTTTTTTTAAGGTAGACTATGTAGCAAATACTCCGAGACTCACACAAGAATCCTTTTTTCAAGTCATTGTTCCAATTTATTCCCCAAACAATGTATCTTCAGGGCTCTGACGTCATCTTCCTGCTTTAGAGAGCATCTGCATGCATATGCACACATGCATGTGCTGACACTCTTCACATGAATAAAAACAAAACGTTAAAATCTCTTCCTAAAACCTTTTTCCCCAATTTAATATTTGTATTGATTCTTTGTGGATTTCACATCATGCTTCTCAACCCCACTTATCTCCGCATCTTTTCCCATTCACCCTCTACCCTTGTAACCGCCACCCCTGGAAGCTATAGTGTGGCACAGTGAGTCACACAATATATATTCCCTTTAGTCCATATGTTATTACTTGCTTGCAAGTGTTCATTGTAATGAGCCATTGGTCTGGTTTGAGGTTTCTGCTTTTGTGTGATACCATAGATACTGGACTCTCACTGGGACTCCTTTTGGATATCCTGTTGTTGCTCCGTGATATGGAGATCCTGTTACTTTGGGTCTGCAGGGCTGCCTCCTTCACATGCTCTATCCATGGGGTGGATGTTAGGATGGCCCAACTCAGCGTGGTTCTCAGTTTGGGAGATTGCTGGGTTGGTCAGCCCGCCAGCTCTCCCTGGTCCTCAACACCAAGGTGAGCTCTCCAGCACCCATTGGCTAGCTCACCATATGTTGTAGGCAGCTAAGGGTGTGGTCAGTTCTCCTGCATTTGATTCCTTTAGGATGGTTAACCACACCTGCCCCACCTTGTGTGGCCATGGGGTTGGCTCACCCACATCCCCACCAGCAAGGCCAACACTACAGTGCTGCCAAGGCAAGGT
>NW_004949115.1:5058136-5061758 GCF_000317375.1 Microtus ochrogaster
ATGAATTTATGGGGTCGTGACCTATTACAACAATGGAATACCCAAGTTAACATTCCTGCTACTTCTAGAGCCTATACTTCTGAAAATAATATTAAAAGATATTAATTCGATCTGCCTTCAGCTCGTGACCTCAGGGCCAGCTCTCCCAAATGCCATAGGAGGTGAGGGGTGCCAGGGAAGGGGTGAGAAGACATATACTCCTCACTCATCTCTCTGTCTCTGTCTCTGTCTCTGTCTCTGTGTCTCTCTGTCTCTCTCTCTGTCTCTGTCTCTCTCTCTCACACACACACGAAAACCCTGGAATATACAACAAAATGTTAAAGAAGATTATGAGTGTGGGAGTGTGGTTGGGCCTGTGAATAAGGAAAGAGAAATGAGAGATTTCCACTTTGTATACAGAGCTATATCGATTGTTATTTGCAATTTTGCTTTATTTTATAGGACATTTTCAAGGGAAATAATTTCCCATTTAAGAGATATTCTATTCCAAATCAAAACCAACATCTTCTTATTTCACAGTAAGGCCAAACCATATTCCCAAAACATCATCAGAGTATCAGAGAGTAACAGACTAGACTTCAAACAGTCCTAGGTCTTGTCTCACTGAATGATGTTTCCAGGAAGATAACCTCCCCTTCACCTCATATTCTGACAATTATTTATAGATATGAGGAACTATGATCATTCAATTGTTCCTTGTGAATGAACAGATTTGTAGCTACATTTGTTGGAATAGCTATGAAAGACCAGGGGAAATTTTGAAGAAAACAAAGAATGGCTAAAGTACCTGGCAAAAGTCTTCCTTCCTTCAGGTGGTGGTCTCTGGAGCTGCAGGTCCCAGAAGACATAGTCGGGCTCTGAGAATCAAGGACTTCATGTGGAAACAAATTGTTTTATATATTGCCATCTGTAACCAATTCTTGAACGTCAGGATCCTTTGCTTAAAAGAATCATTAATCAAACCCATGTTCATTAGCCACTTTATATTAAGCCCTCCTCCCCCATCGTTTCTTAACAATGATGCAAATATCAGCTGTCATATCTTAGGAAATATTGTCCAAAGGGACTAAATAGAAATTAGGTAAGGTTTAGGGTAAAGAGGTCTGTGTCATGGGGTTTACCAATGTAGACAAGTAGGACACTATACTGGTAGGTAGGGATGTATGTTAGGAAGTCCAAGGCAATAATGAGCATCTTTAATGAAGATTGCCAAAATATGTAGCAGTGACGAAAAGGATTAATGTCTTAGTCTAATAATAATAAATACTTTTACTGAATGTGCAGAGTATGCTAAACATACCACATGCATTACCTCACTAAATTTTACCAACATACTCAGGAGAGAAGTGGTTCATAAATCTAGCATGGATCATCCACATTACAAAGCAGAGTAGGAAAGACTCAACCTGATAGTTGGGGGCATGCTTTGCTCTTATAATTATCACAGTGCCATAGTAGCCATCATTTTAATAGTTTTCAGACCATCTCTCCTTTCTGTGAATAGGATATGTACGACTGTGAGTTGACAAGAATATTAATATTTTTTCTCAGAATCATACCATTTTCTCCCTCACATCAAGCACTCTTCCAGTCAAGTACTTATTCATCAAGGGGGCAGATGCAGAAAATCCAGGGAAAGAAGTCTACTAAGAAGTAAATACTTCCTAAATCCAATACAGTTTGTCATAATTTTTAGATGTGAGTGAGCAGTTGAAAATGGAGTACACCAAAGTAATTGTCATGTGTCTGCATTTGGCCCAAGAATATCTTCCAATTTTAAAGCCAACTAGAGGAAATTATGCCAAGAGACTAAGATGCTGTTCACAAGCTTACAGAGAACCTGTGCTCCATGACCTCTTCTGCAACCCATTTCCAAAAACCCCAATATGGCACTTCCAAAATGGATAATTTTGTTTTAAAGGCAGTGGATATTTCAGCCAAAAGATTAAGTTATCTGTAGGAAGTAAATTACTAGCTGAGTTTAAGTGTTTTGCTTACAAAAAAGGCAAGAAAGAAAAATATCCCGAATCAAGTTGCCCCTTTCTGAAAATTCTACTACAAGGCTTTCAGAATGTGTAAGAGGTATTCAGCAGCTGTTTTACTGAAAGTCTTATTCCACTTCTCTATCCTCTTAGGGATACTGCAGAAGGCTACTCTAAACATCAGTAGCAGTGACTGCCAAAACTCAAAATAAGATTCTTGTTTTAGTGCACTGATCAGATGTTAATGTCTCCAAGAGATCTGTAAAGACAGTCCCATGCCAAGTGTGGTACCACAAAAGAAGAGGAGGCCATCTCATGAACCTTTTTGGAATTCTTTTCATTCAAGCTCTCTCAGCAAGATAATCTGATTTATCAATTTCAGATTTAAGCTATTGCTTAGGAACTTATAGGTTTGCAGTCTACTGTGTGGGATAAAAAGAATCTGTTGTCCCTAGCAAATACTCTGCCATTAACTTCCAGCAGAAGGGTGATGGCAGAAGACCCCAAAGCAATCAGCGTGGAAGCCATCTTGTTCAGAAGCTAGGAGACCATGTTAAAATTGGCCAAATAGAATTGTGCCACAGATAAAGTCTTATCTTTGCACTTGGATACATGTAATACTGATACAATAAACCAACTCCAGTCTCAGAAATGAAACACACTTCTCCTTACCTCCCTCAAACACCAAGACTCTGCTAGCGGTGAACCTGTTTGCCAAGCCTCACACTTTCTACATGTCTCCCTCTCCCTCTTCCTGCAACTCTAAGGCCCTGCCATTTATGAGCCTGTACCAAACTAGTAAGGAAGTCCAATCTAGCTGTCTAATACTCCCTACCTACAGGATACAACCCTGTTTGCTAATAGACTATGACACGAAAGTGTAAGTTAAAATAAAAACCTTCCTCTCCAAGTTGCTTTTGGGTCAGAGTGTTTTATGACTGCAACAGAAAGCAAACTAGAAAAGAGAGCAATGTAGATGGCACACAGATAATAAACTCAACATAGCAGCTATAGATATGTTCAAGGAACTCAAAGTGAAAATGAATAAAGGCCACTCAGAATGAAAACCACAAAAACTCAGTAAGATATTTTTTTTTTAAAAAAAATAGCAGGATATATAAACTGAATTCAGTACAGATAGAAACTTGGAAGAAAACTGAAACTAAAATAAAACTTAAAATAAAATTTTTTTAAGTTGAAATTCTTTTTTTAAAAAGTGGAATACCTGAACAATAGAAAGGATCAAGTGAAAACCACAATATCAGTGCTTGGAAACAAGGGAGTGGAACTGGCTCAGTCAATCAAAAAAATGATAAATCTAAGAAAATAAATAACCACCTTAGGGTTGGTAAGAGACTTGAACCTAGAGTGGCTCCCAGGTGCCCAGGGCAATGTCCCCAGTTAGTTCCTTAGGCAGCTGAGGATAGGGAACCTGAAATGACCCTATCCTATGGCCATACTGATGAATATCTTGCATATCACCATAGAACCTTCTTCTGGTGATAGATGGAGATAGATAGAGAGACCCACACTGGAGCACTGTACTAAGCTCCCAAGGTCCCAATGAGGAGCAGAAGGAGGGAGAACATGAGCATGGAAGTCGGGACCACGAGGGGTGCACCCACCCATTGAGGCAGTGG
>NW_004949115.1:5062135-5097115 GCF_000317375.1 Microtus ochrogaster
AAATAAATAAATAAATAAATAGCAACAAAAACATGAATAGAAAATGCAGACTTTTTGGAATATTGTAAAAAGACTAATCCTACAAATTGTTGGTTTATAATAATTTGTGGAAATAAGTCTACCACATTAATGGCACAAAAGTACTTTCAACAAAATCATAAAAACAGTTACCTAAGTCTTGGAAAAAAGATGCCTACCCAGGTCCAATAATACACAAAAGACAGGACAAGAAAAGGAATTCCCTACATCATATAACAGTGAAAACATACAGAACAAGAAAGTCTATTGAATGATGCAAGAGAGAAAGACCAAGCAACACAAAAGGACAGGTCTATCAGGCAAATAGCTGAATTTTCAAGGGATACTTTAAAAACCACAAGAGCTTCAGATAATGTACTATGAGTTCTGAAAAGCCATAGAACAATACCCAGATAATATTATAAAAATATTTAGGAATTTATGACAACCATACCATCTTTGCAGAGGATATTGGGAGGAATACTTCAGACTAAAGAGAAGAATGAATATGTCCAAGAAATGACAAGGAAAATATAAAAGTATTAAATAAGTGATTTAACAAAGAAAGACTAAGTACACAAGTACTATAAATGAAGAATCAACACACTTCTTCCAATAAAAACTTTTAACTATCAATGAATTAAACTCTATTGCCAAAGACTAGCTTATAAGACTTAATTTAGAGATAATATCTATCATTTTGCCGCCCCCCAAAAATACACTTCACCATGAAAGATAAATACTACTTTAGGATGAAAGGATATGTAAAGGTTTTACAAGCAAATGGAATTAGGAAACAAACAGGAATTGCTATTCTAACATCTGACAGAAAATAAAACCAAAACTAATAAGAAGTGATAAAGAATGTTACTTCATCCTATACAAGGGAACATCGAGAAGATTTTATAATCCTAAACATAAATACATCAAACTCAAAAGCACTCAGTTGCACAGAATTAATTATCCAAAACACATTAATTAGGTCAGCAACTTCAATAAAAAACTTTAACAAAGAGAACATTCAGACAAAAAAAAATGAACAGAGAAATATTAGAGATAAATGAAATCATAGATCAAATTGCCCTAAAGAATAACCAAAAAATGGAATTTTCACTAAAATAGACCTCATACTAGAATATACAGCAAGTTTCAACAAGTATAAGATTAATGAATTAGCTCTTTGTATTTTATTTCACCACAATGACAGAAAACTAGTTATCGACAGCTATAGAATTCACAAAAATACATACAGTTGTGGAGATTGAAAAACATACTATTTAATGATGAATGGATCATGGAAGAAATAAAAAGGAAATTTAAAAATTTCTAGAGTTGAATGAAAATGAAAACACAACAAAACAAAATTCTATGAAATATAAATGAAGAAAGCCTTAAGATGAAAATTTATAGATATGAGTTCCTATAATAAAAAAGCAAAGAGAAATAAATAAACAACTCAACAAGAACAAACAATACCTTAAACCAGCAGATGGAAAGAAATAATCAGGATCAAAATGTAATGAATTAACAAGGAAAAACACTTTTTTTGCTCTCCCTCTCTGTCATATAACCAACTTGATCTTCCAGATCCCTTATGAAAAGAGATATCTTGAATCTCCATATTCTTCACTATTCACTTGTGGATTAGTTGCTTTTCTGTTGAGGTTTAGTTACTTTTCTGTTGGTGTCATAAAATACCATCATTAAAAGCAGCATCCAGATGAAATTGTTTATTTTGGTTTGTGGTTACAGAGGAGTAAGACACAGAAATCAATAGTGTTCCTATGTGGCAAAGACAAACAGACTAAGAAACAAATCATGGAAGCAGCCACATTGTCAATAGCCTTAAAAAAAACCACCATGAAATAAATCTAATTAAGGAAGTACAAAAATGGCACAATAAAAACCTTAAAATACCAAAGAAAGAAATTGAAAAATACTCTTGTGTTGGTTTAAAAGACTCACATATTTACACACCTGGTCCCTATTTGGTGGCACATTCAAGGAAATTATATAAATTGAGGTGTCACATACTTGCTAGATGAAATTTATCACTATGGACAGCATTTGAGAGCTTATAGCCTCCCTCCACTACCAGTTCACCCTCTCTGCTCCATATTTGCAGATGAAGATGAGACATCTCTGTTTCCTCCTCCTGCCACCAAGCCTGCTACTTGCTGCCATACTTCTCCACCTTGAAGGACTCTTACTCACAGATGACTGCAGAGAATAAGAGACTGTGGAACATCTTATGTGGTCCATGAGTGGCTGTTCCTTATCCAGGATATGCACTCATGTACATATTGACAGCACTAAATGGACTAAGTGGGTTGCAACAAGTGTACATGAAGTTGCAAGAGAGAAGTAATAGGACTGAATGTAAAGAGTTGAAAGTGATAGAATGTGGACTGGCTTTGATCAAAATATATTGTATAAGTGTATGAAATTCTTAAACAATGAAAAGGGAAATAAAACATCACATTTTCTATTAAAGCAATTTCTATCCAGAATGTCCTCCATTCCTGGTGCAAGACAATTGTCTATATTCTGTCAATTATGTTTTAAATAAATGCTGATTGGCCAGTAGCCAGGCAAGAAGTATAGGTGGGGCAACCAGACAGGAAGTACAGGCAGTTCAATGAGAACAGGAGAATTCTGGGAAAGACAAAGCCCATTTCTCCCCAGTCCTGCCCAGACATAGAAGGAAGATGTGACTGCCCTGCTGAAAAAGGTACTGAGCCATGTGGCTAACATAGATAAGAATAATGGGTTAAGCCGTGCAACGGTGGCGCATGCCTTTAATCCCAGCACTCAGGAGGCAGAGGCAGGCGGATCTCTGTGAGTTCAAGACCAGCCTGGTCTACAAGAGCTAGTTCCAGGACATGCTCCAAAACCACAGAGAAACCCTGTCTCAAAAAACCAAAAAAAAAGAATAATGGGTTAATATAAATTATAAGAGTTAATAAGAAGCCTGAACTAATGGGCCAATCAGTTTATAACTCATGTAGACTTCTGCGTGATTTCTTCAGGGTTAAATGGCTCTGGGACCTGGTGGGAGGACAAAAGCCAGGCAGGACAGAAATCTCAGACAACATGTTCTCTTCCCCATCTAAAACCTATCATTTTACAAGGCCCAGATGATTCCTTAAAAAATGCAGAATCTAAAGCAGCAGTTCTCAAAGACTCCACTCAGGGATCCTTTAAAAACCACCAGTGCAGATCCCACACCCCAGAACAACTGAACTAGAATCTCTGGATGGTTTGGTTTGGCTTTCACTACTTTATTTTTTTTTCTAGTGATATATATACACCTCTCAGGTATATTAGCAATGCTGTTAAAACTCAGAACTATTGGCTCAATGATACTTGAACCAAAGTCCCCTTATTCATATGTTTGCCTTATGTGACTTTGAGTGAATTATTTCAACCCTTCTTAGTCTCAATTTATCTGGCAAATGACTATAATAATATAATTTTCACACAGGCTTATTCTTACACTTGAAAATGAGAAGCCATGCTTATGCATAACACATAGTAGCTATGTAGCAAATTTTAGCTATTTCTATGATGTTTTTATGAGTGTCAACAATAGTTACAGGAAATCTGATAACTACTCTTATCTAACACTATGATTTTCAGTACAAACACTTTAGAGATCATTTCAGTTAGTTCAAAGAGAAGAAATGACACATATTCTAGAAAGGCAAACAGTTTCTAAGCCAAGCACAGTTTTAATTCATATTCCAAAATCAAATGTTGCTTCAACTACACTCATTTATTTCACTTTAATAAATAATGTATTGAACACTATGTTAGACCATATATCCAGCTTTAAAATAAACTCTTAAAGAAAAAAAAAAGATGCGCCGGGCGGTGGTGGCGAACGCCTTTAATCCCAGCACTCGAGAGGCAGAGGCAGGCAGATCTCTGTGAGTTCGAGGCCAGCCTGGTCTACAAGAGCTAGTTCCAGGACAGGAACCAAAAGAGCTATGGAGAAACCCTGTCTCAAAAATTCCACAAAAAAAATCAAGAAAAAAAGATGCATCCACATCAACTCACTCCTACCCTTGAGAATCATGGTCTGGTGGATGAGTACAATGTATAAACAATTATACATACATATGCAGACTCAGTGGGTTTATGACTCTATGATCTCATAAAAGAGGATGAGATTAACTATGTTAGTGTAATTTAATGCAGACTTCTCTGTGTATAAAATGACCGGACTGTATTTACATCGAATAATCAATAAGAATTTAATAGTGATAGAGGGAAGCATACAATGGATACTTTAGGCAGAGATAGTTGGGATAAAGGCACTCTATCAATCTGCCTCTAAGCTCTATCTCCCTCCTTGAAACTCCTGAAGCATTTGTGTGTGCCACTCATTTGTCAAATAATAATGTTTCATTTCATGACATCTTTTTGATCATTGCCTTGAACTATTAATCTCTGATGTTACCTAATTTTTCATGTTTCACCACCTCAGTAGAAATTCATCTTGAAGGAAGAATGATTTTAACAGATGCCCCTCTCTCCCATGATATTTTGCATATGGTCTCAGAGTGGCTACTTAATAAATTCTTACTGACTAGATGATGCAAAGTGAGAACAGCCAAATCATCTTAAACAGCTACTAAATTCCTCACTTATCACTAGAGCCTCCTGTGAAATAGGTTGTTCATTCCTATCAACTGTTTTTGTCAGGGTCATCAAAATAAGGTTTGGGCTCACTCTGTATATCTACTTCAACAAAGAATATAGTGCTATATTAAGGCAATCAAATGCCCTATGTGTTAAAAGCTTTACACATATTTCCAACAGCCTATTCTATTGTAAATCTCCAAATCAACAAGGAGATTTAAAGTCAGGTCTATATTATCATTGATAGAAATGAAGGATTAGGGGCTAAGGAGGTAACTCTGTGCATAAAGCACTTGTCATGAAAACATGAGCATCTGTGTTCAGATCCTCAGAACTCATGTACAGTTGCACAGAGCAACATGTGTCTGTAAATCCCAGAGCTCTTTCAGTAATATGGGATGCAGAGAAAAATAAATACCAGAAGCGCACAGGTCAGCTAGTATAGCCTGTAGAGAAGAAAAATAAGAGACCCTGTCTCGAACCATGTGGAAGGAGATGACTTCTACACACATGTGTGGGTGTACTCCCATCCACACAGATGAATATGTATGCATGTATCCTATGTATGTACTCACAAAGGTAAAGGAAAACAGAAAATCCCTGGTTACATTAAGACTGGACCAATCAATGTGGTTTGCTCAATTTTCAAATAATTATCAGGCACGTGGATGCAATTAGAAAGAATTAGTCAACTATACTACCATTCTGTATCAGCATCCTGGCAAGATGAAATGAGTAACATAATGCTTAAGTGGATGCGGAAAGACTTTTTCTTTAAAAATGGGGAGGGGGATTTTGAAGTATTTTGAAGAGTTGAAAAATATATTACTATCTAGACCAGTGGTTCTCAATCCATGGGTCATGACTCCTTGGGGGTCACCTATTAGATATCCTGCATATCATATATTTACGTTATGATTCACATCAGCAACAAAATTACAGTCCTGAAGTAGCAAAGAAATAATTTTCTGATTGGGCTAGTTCCACAACATAAGGAACTGTATTAAAGTGTTTGCAGCACTAGGAAGGTTGAGACCACTGATCTAGAAAAATCTTAGCCATCTTTGTTTACAATTGACAGCCCCAAGCAGTGAGAACCTGCCAGACACTTACTGCATTAGGGCCTGGCAAGGTAGATACAAATTAATGATATTCCTTTTGTAATGGCTTTAATGAGAATGTGGCCTATAGTCTCAGACATTTGAACACTTGCTCCCCATTTGTTAGTGCTGTCTGGAGAGGTTATGGAGAGCTACTGTCTTGCTAGAGGAAGTGTATCACTGGGCGTGGGCCTTACGATTTTAATGTTTTACCACTTGCAGTTTGCTTTCTGCTTCACATCTGTTGTTGGAGATGTGTGATCTCTCAGTTTTCTCTAATTGCCTTTTGCCATGGTTTCCCCACTGTTTCAGACTCTAACCTTTGGGAACCATAAGCCCAAATCAGTTCTTCCTTAAGTTGTTTCTCGTCATGGTGTTTTATTACAACAACAACAACAACAACAAAATAACCAACACATCTTTGTTCATTGATTCTCCCACATGTTAACAAGATTATTCCTTTCCAATCAGAGTACAAACTAGGATTGATATAAAAGGGTCAATATCTATTTATGCTAAGAATATTTGGAAATTAAGATACTCTGCCCAGGGTAAAGACTTATAATTCTGTCAGAAAAGCTTGGTAAGACCAAGTATTACAATTAGGGCAGGAAAAAGAAGGGAGAATAATCTGATGAAATAACCCTTCCTCAATAACAGACTATTATTGCTTCAAAAAAATGAATTACCTCTACTATTGTCCCTTCCTCAACGAGCAGACTAGTATTCCTACATATTCAACATTCTCTCACTCCACAGGTGTTTATAGCGATCACAAATGATCTTTTATATTTGTGTGTATTTCAAGCACTCAAAAGGCTGAGGAAGCAAAGAATCTCAAATTTGAGACCAGCCTGAGCTACATAACTGTGTCTTAAAAATAATGAAAGAAAAAAAGGTAGTAAAGAATGGAAAAGACAATAAAGAAAAGTGGAAAATACTTTTAAAAAGGTTTTCCTTTATGTGTATGAGTGTTTTGCTGGAATGTATGCGTACCACTTCTGTATCAAGGCTGTATCAAGATCCCTGGAACTGGAGTTACTGATGGTTGTGAGACTGGGTTCTGGGAACAAAACTTGGATCCTCTAAAAAAGCAGCATATGCTCTTAAGCACTGGCTTATCCAACATTGGAAAGCTACCTTTGAAATAGATGCAACATAATGAGAAGCTTAAATGAATGTGAAATAAACAGACAGTATTTCATATTATAGATGTCCTTTAGCAACCTTTATACACTGTGTGTAACTGTCTCTCACTGAGGGACTATTCTTTCTCACTGCCCAAGTAGAAATTATAGGAATGGGAAAGTGAAGTAGAAACACTTAAAGATTGACATTGTCATAGAAAAGTATCTCTAACAAAATTCTAGGAAATCTGACACCCTCTTCTGAACTTCTTGGAAATCAGGCATGTACATGGTGCACAAATATACTTGCTGGCAAAACAGACATAATCTGCCTTTATTAAAAAAAACAGTAGGTAGCAGGGATGTCTAAATAAATTATGCTAGATCAACTATATTAAGCATCTAGAAGTGGTTATAAAAATTGTGTACAAACTTGGAAAAATATTGATGTGTTAATTGGAAAAGCAAAACATGAAATTGCACCTATAACAGCCACAGTGATTTTGAATTGCATGGGCCTGCACTTTGATGAAAATAATTATGTTACATAGGTAGATTATAGTCACATAAAATTTACTAATTATATCGAAAGAAGAATTATTCAGAAAACCAATGAAGCACAAATGAGTGATATCCAGCTTTACCACTGCATAATATGAGCTCTTTGAAACTGGATTGATTTTTCAGATGCCAGTTTCCCTAGGTTGCTGTTAATAAGTCTATGTTTTTTGAGTCCTTACCCGATGGTAGAAAGGGAACATGGGGGGGGGTACAAAGTAATTCTGTTGAGTTCCGGGTCATAACATGAAGTGATTGTGAGAGTACATATTTGTTGTAAAGTGTTCTGGGAAAAAAATTTGTAGACATTTTTAAGTGGTTATAGAGATATGTCTAGAATGTGCCTATATGGATGAGGATTGAAATGATAATGGAAATGGTGAAGAAAAACGATAAAGAAAGGCTTGGATAGCTCTGTGTTGAGTAGCAATTACATGAAACCGAAGTCAGCTATTCCTAGAAATAAAAACATAAAACAGAATTCTTTCTTTCTACTTTGAATCAAACCTAAACTGCTCCCAAATTGTATACTATTACTGTAACTACACTGTGCCCCATAATGATGTAAACTTCAGCACACACTTCTACACTCAGAAACATACACATTTCTAGTCTTATTTACAAATATTTATAGCATCTATGAAGTCCCACCCAGAGGAAGACCATCTGCCCTCTTCCTCTTACACCAAATAATCTCAACTGAATGCTCAAGCCGAAAAGGAAGAGGCTATAGAACATTTATCTGAATAATGGATCTAATTTAATGATACCAACTACAGTTCTCTTAATGACAGCTTGAATTTGCTCAGCGCCTTATTCAGCAATATTTTCAGAGTCTAAGTAGCGATCAGAGGCTAAATCCCTGAAGATAATTATTCTATCGAAGCAACTCTAAATTTCACTCGTGCTACCAACTCTTTCCTATTTCAGGGGCTGTTTGCTGGTCATTCTGGAATGATTTGACTGAAGAATATAATCATAATAAAATTGCAGTGCATTTTCCTGCTCTAGGCACCCAAGTCACAAAGGTTCTGCTATCTGAATTAATGTCTATAATCCCTTTGGAAGACTGGATCCACCATTCGTGCTGATAGTCGTTTGCGTAAAACCATCAGTCACCTCAGAACAGATGAACTCATGACCTAAACAATACATTCTCTGAGAATTTTTGGCAACAGCTATGGTTGCCTTCCTCCCCCCCCCATGATGCATTCACATTGACCTCCATTATGGCAACCGTCCAAATCATGCTTTCCTTAAGCAATACTCTATATTCTAGAACTTTCAGTCTCCATTGCTCATCAAAACTGGTCTGAAATAAGTTTTCCAGGGTCTTCTTGTTTGGTAATGGGCTGAATATTCAGAGGAAAAGCAACATTTTTCAACATCCTTAACTGTAAATATCATTCTTAAATTTTAAAAAGTTGATCATTTACTATCTGAGAATTAAATTTTATATACAGTCAATATCACAATTATTACAAACTCAGTAAAATGTTAGTGAATTCATATTCTACAAACTTAATATTTACAGAGGATGAAAATGAATATAGGCATCCTCACTGGCTTGATATAAAGACATTAATTTGTATACTACTCCATGGACTGATTTTTGAAAAACTTTTTGATGTGTAGCTATAAATAGAATTTAGAAACATTAATAGAAATTAGCTATTATTCATAGTGTCTATAATCCCTGGCATTTTATTTTTCTGTATACTCAAGGTGTGTGTGAATATGCATATGTGCACATAATTTGTATACACATTCTCTTGAGGCTGGTACTATTATACTATTATCATTTCCCATGATATAAGAAATAGTAATCAGAGGTAACTTTATTAGATTATAATTACACCGCTAATTATTATCCAAAGTAAAAATTCAAACCCAGGTCTGTCTTATTAAAAAAAAGTGTATGCACTTAATTCCCAAATCATATTGCTTCTCATTAAGCATTCAAGCAGTAAATATGCTTCAACTTTCTGTTTCCTTAATCAAGTTAAATAGCACTAATGGAGAAGGGTTGTCAGCCATTGGGGGTGTTAATTGGAGGTGAATTCTTGAAATCACACCTGTGTGCCAATCTATTAGTGCTCAAACATATGGTCAAGATATAGCTTTAAAATCACAGGGAGAGGTGTATATTTAAGAGGATTAAAATTCCAATATTGAATTTTTAAATAAATGAGGAATGGCAGTCCTGGAAAAGAAAAGCAGTTTTATCTTTGGTCCTCAGAAGTAGGCTCTCTGGATGTGGGGGTGATCTGTCAATGACATCTGTCACAAGTTGATGGTCAGCCTTGATTTTTGTTGGGTTTTCTGGATAAGAGGGTATCCTTTTACTCCCTCTGAATGGACATTAGCCCACTTGAGCATGTGGTTCTGGCAAGCTTGGCCCTTCTCCCACATTCTCTCTGCCTTGCTTAAAACTCTTAAGACTACATTCCTAAAGCTGGCCACCAAGGTCTATGCCCTTATTTGGCCACTTTTTCCTCCTGGGGCTGACTTCGAAAGTTCTACAATCAAAGTATTGAAGTCCAGCAATCAAAAGACCCCTTTAGTTAACCAAATTACCATGCCCAATTAAAATTAACCACCTCATCCTAACACAGGGTTTCCCCTTTACCTTTATGAACCATCATTTACCTATATATCAGGTCTGTCTGCCCTCTATTCAGAGGCAATCTTTTGCACCCCCCCCAGGATGAATATCCCTGCACCCTTTCCCTTGTTTCTTTCCCCTGTCCTTTGTTCCCTATCTCCTTTCCCACCACATCCTAGCCCATCCTAACACAGACCTCCCCCCTTTCTACTTCTTAAAAATTACATTTTCAAGGTCCTTTACTGCTGTTTTCTGCCAGAGTCAGAAAGCAGTCACTTTAACTTTTCCTTCTCACTTAATAAAAAAGTTCTCAGTGAAAACAGCTGTTTGCTTGGGTGTAGTTTGGATCTGGAAGGGAGCCTCCACTGTGCAGGAGCCCCCTTCGCCCTTAACACTCCATGGGAATCCATCTCAAAGCTGTACAAGTGAGTTTAAGGAGATGTTCTTCCTGGAATAAAAGCCTCAGTCAAGGGTGTACAGGTAGAGGAGCTCACCTTCAAGAACCTCCAAACAAGCTCACATAGTGTGGATTCTGGATTCAGTATTTTGTAAGGGCGACAAATTCCCAGGTCACCTTAATTCATTTCCCCTGCCTCTTATATCAAACTCCAGAAATCCATGTTACTACAAGACCTCCATCCAGGGTTTTCTGATGCTCCTCAAGGCAAGTAGGTCAACCATCAAATTAAATAGTGACTAGATACAGTGGTAGAGTTGCCTGGTATTGGCATAAAAACAGACAGAAGGACCAATGGAACAGAATTGAAGACCCATATATTAGTCTATGCACCTATGAAGAACTGATTTTTGACAAAAAAAGTTAAAAAATATAAAATGGAAAAAAGAAAGCATATTGCCGGGCGGTGGTGGCGCACGCCTTTAATCCCAGCACTTGGGAGGCAGAGGCAGGAGGATCTCTGTGAGTTTGAGAGCAGCCTGGTCTCCAAGGCCAAAACCACAGAGAAACCCTGTCTCGAAAAACAAAACAAAAAAAAAGAAAGCATATTTAACAACTGGTGCTGACATAACTGGATATCAACACGTAGAAGGATGAAAATAGATCCATATTTATCACCATGCACAAAACTCAAGTACAAATGGATCAAAGAGCTCAACATAAAGCCAAACACACTGAGCCTTATAGAATAAAAAGTGGAAAGTACACTTAAATGCATTGGCACAGGAAAACACTTCCTAAATATAACCCCAGTAGCACAGACACTGAGAGAAACAATTAATAAATGGGACCTCTTGAAACTGAAAAGCTTCTGTAAAGCAAAGGACAGAGTCAACAAGATAAAAGAGCAGTCTACAGAATGGAAAAAGATCTTCACCAACCCCACATTGAACAGAGGGATGATCTCAAAAATACATAAAGAACTCAAGAAATTGGTCATCAAAAGAATAAATATTCCAATAAAATAATGGAGTACAGAGCTAAAAAAAACTTTCAACAGAGGAATCTAAAATGTCTAAGGGACGTTTAAGGAAATGTTCAACATTCTTAGACATCAATGCAAATCAAACAACTCTGAGATTCCATCTTACACCTGTAAGAATGGCCAAGATCAAAAACACTGATGACAACTTGTGCTGGAGAGGATGTGGGGATAGTGGAACACTCCTGCATTGCTGGGAGTGCAAATTAGTACCGCATCCTTAGATATCAGTATGGTGATTTCTCAGAAAATTAGGAAACCACCTACCTCAAGACCCAGCAATACCACTTTTGGGTATATATCCAAAGGATGCTCAATCGTACCACAAGGATATGTGCTCATCTATGTTCATAGCAGCTTTGTTTGTCATAGCCAGAACCTGGAAACAACCTAAATGCCCCCTTCACCAAAGAATAAATAAGGAAAATGTGGTACATTTACATAATTTTTACACAGCAGGAAAAAAAATGACAACTTGAAATTTGCAGGCAAATGGATGGAGCTAGAAAACATCACATTGAGAGAGGTAACCCAGACCCAGAAAGACAAGTATCATATGTACTCATTCATAACTGGCCTTTAGATATAAAGCAAAGAAAACCAGCCTACAATTCACAATCCCAGAGAACCTAAAAAACAATGAGGACCCTAAGAGAGACATACATGGATCTAATCTACATGGGAAGTAGAAGAAGACGAGATCTCCTGTGTAAACTGGGAGCATGGGGACCTTGGGAGAGGGTTGAAGAGGAGAAGAGAGACAAGGAGGGGAGCAGAGAAAAATGTATAGCTCAATAAAATCAATAAAAAATAAAATAAAAAGAGCAAAACGTCTGTTGGAGAAAAATTAATCCACCTGTAGCAAGATTGGTAAAAACAAGACGATTAATAACAAGTGAGCTCCATTTACCTATGTTTGAGACTTAGCTTACTAATTGTAAAATTTTAAGAAAATAACTGTCTATAAATGAAGGTAAAACAGTAGCATCTCCTTCATAGGAATTTTGTGAAAATTAAATGTGTTAATTCATGTAACACACATAGAACATGCTTGAAGTATAATTAAAGTATAATAAAGGTAAACTGTAATTGATCAGATGGCTTTTCTTAGTTGGAGTTAGCACAGTCTAGAGAGGCATATTACAGGCATTTCCATTATGTCCACAAAAAGAAGCTTTAAGCTACCTCTCCATCATGATGACAAAGGAATGATAGGGTTGTTGTGACAGTAAGGAGGGACAAAATGATTCAAGTTACCCAGTTGAGTGGCATTGTATTATAAGCACCCAACAAGTGTCATAAAGCACTAGCTTCTATAAAGCAGAGTCAAAAAATGATAGAAAAGGGCACTTTAAGTCGGCCAGTTGTTCCCTAGATCAATGAATCCTCAGAGGACACTTATACTGACACCAGTGACAAGGAGAACAACCCTCCCAAACAAAAGATGCACTCATGACAGTCTCAGAATCTTAGCTTATATTTTTAGTGAGAGAATGCTGAGATTTTTGAAATGCCATTTTCTTCTCAGAAAGCAGAGTAGAGTCTGAGCAACTATGAAAAGGATGTTGAACCCTTTGGGCATCTGCAAAAATACTAATAATTAACAATATAGTGCTAATACCTTTTTCGGTTCTTGATGTTGTATGTTATGGTGTAGAAACTGAACTCAGGGCACTGAACATTCTAGGCAAGCACTGTACCTTTGAGTTGAGTCCTCAGGCCAATAATAATCTCAGTTTGATAGAGATTTGTCTGCATCTTTCAGAGTTTTTTTTTTTTCAGAATAACCCTGTTTGGGCATTCATTCAACATTACCATGAAACAATTAAGGTGGGTGCTGTGATAGTAATTTCATAGACTGGGAAATTTCGTTCATCTGGTTGGCTAGGTGAGATTATTCATCAAATGTCAAAGATGAGATCAAAACCCTTCCTCCTATTTACCAGTCTATTATTCTCCCTAGAAGTGCCAAATGAACCAGCTTTGTTTTAGCATCAGTGACATCCATGGCTGAGGTCAGTAGCACATAGAGGAAAACAGGACTTAGTCAAATGCATTTCCTAGCATGGTTCTCATACATGGCAGATTTCTTCACCTTTGTTAGAGATATCTGCCTGGAATTTGAACCACAGCTAGGGATTTCAGATTTTCACCCTTTTCAGTACTTCTTCCCATTATATCAGATTTCAACAGGTTCCTGACAAACAGAAGTTTATTCTTTCCTTTTCTTAAAAAAATATTGATACAAACTAAATCCCAGTGGCAGGAACAGAAGTGTGTATGTGCCTCCTATGAATTCAGAGTAATTCTACAATAGACAAACCTATACATATGCTATGGGCAAATGCTCCACAAGGAGGGAATTTGGACTCCTGGAAAGAGCGAAATATCAGAACATTTCCTCAAAGTGGACCCTTCAACAGTCACTCTCCTTTTTAATAATGCAATCTATCACTTTCGTATTGCAAAAACTTGTACACTATGGAAGGAAAAAAAGGAGAAACGCAATAATAACGTGGAATTGTGAGGAGCTGAGAATTACCAACTGGGAAAATGCAGCTGTGAAGTGAACAAGCAGGGAAGGGGAAGAGGTACTGCTTCGGAGTGTTGGCTTGTTAGTTTTCTTGCGTCCCCAAACAAATGACATCTTCTCTCAACAATGATGCTGTTGAGACTGATTCGTTTCTCTGAACTGATTTCCTCCTAAATCTAGTTCTGGAATCAGAACAAGGCAGTCTTTACCCTCTGACACCAACCCAAGCTATGTGCTATCTAACCTTGATATAAGAGTGTTAGATAACAAATATGCGTGCATGCGCACGCGCGCGCGCGCACACACACACACACACACACACATACATATATCCCTAGTCACTCTGCTCCTGGTGAGAATGCTGACACATTTGACTCCAAAGATGGAGTCAGTCCAAAATCTGTTCTCACGAGCTACTTTACACTTTTCTATGATGTGGGTTCATTTTTAAGAACTAGTTTGAAAAAGGCCATGTTGTTTTCACACCCTAGAACTTTGCCACATCTGGCAACATTTAACATAACAGATCCAGAAAGGCCTATCATAGATACCATATATGCTAAATAATTCAAATAGTGAAATGGAGAGATGACATACAATTACAGAATACCCACTCTTTAACTCAACTAGAACTGTGTAGATTGAAATCCCAGGTGAATGTCTATTGTTGACATGAGCATGGCCATGCCAAGTACTCCAATGCCTCCCACCTATGAGAATTTCAAACCCTTCTCCAAGACAGGCTCAACAGAACTGTAGCACTTTTCCCAGCCCAAGTAGGAACGACGACAAACTGTTGACCTTTAACTAAAACCTTTGTGTGCAGAAAGTAGCAACTGCAGCTGCCTCTTTCTGAATGCTGACAGTGTATGCAGAAACTACCAAATGCAGCCTGGCCCTCTGTGACATCAGCCTGAGACTGTTTCCCTACAGAGAACTCCTATGGAGATTACCTAACCTGCCTCCTCCTCCTTCCTACTATATATAATAAACCTGCAGCGCTTCCAGGCTCATCTCCCTCAGATGGCAAGACCCATCCAAGCCCAGCTTTTCTCTATGTGTTCGCCACTTCTTTCCCTGTCACCCCACTTAGGTCAATCCCTAAGGCATGCAGGTCACCAAGTGGAAGCTTCTCACTTTACTGCTGTTTTGAATTGTAAGGGGAAATAGGAATTCAATCTTCTCGCTGGGGAAATCTTTAGCATGTAACACTTCCACAGTCACTTCCTCCCTTATGAGACGATTGCTTACAGCAATGGCATTATTCCATGAGGTGTTCATCATTAGTCACCGACTGACCCCGTGTATCCTATCCTTATAATATGCTAGTTGAAGAAGGTGATTAATATCTGTGTTCTTGGAAATCCAAATATAGCCTATAACTTTCTTTGTTATTTAATTCATCAGACTTTCATGGATATAAAACATATTGTCACTAAGATGTTCTGATGAGAAAAAAAAGTGTAATTTCTACCATCCAACTGTAGCACTCATCCAAACTTCAGTTATAGAATGTAAACAACAAGTAATTAGCTTCTGTAGGGTTGGTCTTGCAAATTTCAATTATTTCACAAAGTACATCATCAGTGACAAACATATATGCTGGATAGTCTCCAAAGACGTGCACATAATTGCCTCATTTTCTTGTGTCTTCAATAGAATAATTAATTTGACAATTATTTCCTATGCACACAAGATATTTTAGGACCTCTGCTACCTGTTCATGATATAATGTTAAAGAGTTAGCACATGTACCCTCCCCTAAAGTTGGAGTCTAGAGACAAAAGAGCAGATTCTGAACTTTTCGGTATGCTACGAAAGAAGCGTACTATGAATGTTACTCCCAACCTGAAATATGAACAACAAAAATCAAGCATAACTATGAAAATATTGTCTGAATTACCTATAAAGCCCACATGTGACCCTAATGATTAGAGCCACAATATTCTTCAGCGGCCACTCACTTTGGGACCTTAGCACTCCAGGAAGAAAATATGAAGAGTAAAATATGAGTTAAAAACCTCGAACTTTCAACAGCCCACACAGTTAATGGAATAATAAACTCAACTTTTAGTAAATTATGACCAAAAAATAATACAATACTAATTTAGAGATAGCTACTTAGAGTCTTGACTCATATATTTATTAAATCAAAAACTCAAAAAAAAATGGAATCAAAATTTAAATGTCCCTAATAGTACTAAAAAACAATTCAGGAAAGTTTTTCTCATGAGTTGGAGATATCATTTAAATGAATCAAAATGAAGATTAAATGATCTGATTACCACTACTAGGACCCAAATCATCAATTTTATTTCAAAAACTGCAAAGATTATTGTTTTAAAATTGATTCCCTACTCTTTCTTCACTTTTTGTTATTTATTTTTGAGACAATAATTTAATTACAAAATTTCTTCCTTCCTTTTCCCCCTCCAAATCCACCCAAATACCCCTCCTCACTCTTCTTCAAATTCATGTCTTCCTTATTCATCTACTGCTATTGTATGCATATATGTATTTATATACTATACATTCGTAAATATAGCCTATTGAGTCCATGTAATGTTCCTTTTCCAGTTGACTTATTTTCTGAGTGATTTGCTCTTTCCTACCACACTATTAAAAATGGCTTAAGTAATATTCTGATAGAGATAAAATACCATAATGCTATTTGTATTGTGTTGTTAGTCAATAAAATGTGTATTGTCTACACTGCAGCTATTAAGAATAATTTCCTCGCAGCACCTTACACAATGGTTGTCTTTCCAATCGTGGAACCTAACTGCTGTTCAATATCACCTCTATCCTGTTGTCGCCTATACACTAGAGAAGAGAAGAGAACCTGTATCAGTAAAGGGACCCAATAGTTACTGTTTTTCCAGCCTTCAAAGATTCCCAGTTTTTAAAATATGATGAAGCAATCATTAGCAGACTTGGTTCCTAGTTCTAGCTATCACCCTTCTGGGGTCAAAGGTCTCCTTATGACTACTCATATTCCTCTTTCCTAAGAGTGTTGATCTCAAATGTTGCTTCTATTATTCTAGAAGTCTATATTTTTAACATTGTTTATAATATATACCAGGAATAATTTCAAAACAGTATTGTCAACATATGTTTTAATAAAACCTTGGCAAGTATTGCACGATAAGCAGGTTCTTTCGTAAACTGAGCATCGTGGCTTAAAAGCCTAGGCTCTGAAGCCAAACTGCTTTGGCTGAAACTTCAGCTCAGTACTGTATTAGTTGTGTGATCCTAAGCCAATTATGCTATGTTTCAGTGCCTTGGTTTTCTACTCTGTAAAGAACAGGGATATTGATAATCTTCCCAGGGATGTTTTGAAGATTAAGCATGTGGATTCATATGAGAACTTGAAAGAATTCAGTAAGCAAAGGATTCAGTGAGTAAAATTTATTAATATTGCTGCAATCGTCAACATGTGTCTGAAAAAATTTAGGAAAAATTTAACCCTCAAATTCAGAAATAATATATAATGCAGGAAGTAATAGTCTTTGAATTTACTCAACTTCACAATTCTTTTCCTCATTCCCCAGCTTTTCCTTATGGTCTTTTGTTGAGACAAATAGACCTTGGGAAACCCACTCTAAACTAGGGGCTAAGAGACACAGAATCTACCTTGTCTTCTCTACTAATTAGGTATGTGACTTTGGGGAAACATCACAAAATATTTCTGCTCCCAAATCACTCACTGAAATAAGACCCTTGAGGAACATAACTGACAAAACTTTGTTATGCTGAAAATTCAAAACTACTGCATGGTAAACACTGTTTGAAAACCATGGGGGCTGATCAAATTGCCCCTACTTGATAGATAACATAAACGTTTTTATCTTCTATAGAAGACTTTTAGCAACACTAAATCAGTAGCAGGTTAACATCTGCTGAGAAGCCATGGAAAATTAAAAATAAAGAATCCTAAGAAAAACCCACAGTCAGCAGCTAGAAACTTCTTAAAAGTAGACAAGGGGCTCTTAGAGACCAAAGGTCCTTAAATGAGATTTTTGTCCCTCTACCTTCGTTTAGAGAGAAAAAATTACGTTGCAAAGGGAAAATAACTTACCTGTGGTCACTCAGAAACTTAGCCACAAGCATGTTCTGTTCTGCTACTTCATAAAAGTACTCCAGAATGTAAAGGGAGATTTGCAATCCCCTACCCTGCCCTTACGTGCATTTATCTTCACAATCCAGTCTAACCCTGAAAAGTTGCAGGAGCACAGTTTTGAGATCAGCATTCCTGCTAGTACTCTGGTCTCAGTGAGGAACAAAGAACAGGAATCAGATGCAAAAAGGAAGTACCCTTTGCTGTGTATACCTGTGCACAACATAAAACTCTGTCTAGAGCTAACTCAAGTTCTTGTCTCTATAGGAGTTCAAATCAGCTCACAAAACCTAACACCACAGAGGAAGTTGTGCTCTATTTGTTTGTTTATTTGATAATGAGCATACTGCAAGGATGCTTGCTTAGAATTACTAAAGCTGAACATTCATAACTCCCTTGGAGTTCTGCTCTTTGCTTATCTAATAGACTTTTACTCTCACTTTTATTGCTTGATTCCCTCTAGGCATGAAAGTGAGAGGCAAGGAAAAGAGAGAAAGGGAGAGTAGAAGCTGTGAAATAGGAGTAGAGGGAACAGGAAATTTCCTCTCTTCCCTATTAAAGCCTTTAACAAAAATTCTGATTTAATCTCTTAAATGGCCTGGTAACATTTCCAAAACTCAGTTTCCTCAACTATAAAACAGAAATGCTTAGTATTTTAATATGCACAAACTTTTGGTTCTCTCTCTCTCTCTCTCTCTCTCTCTCTCTCTCTCTCTCTCTCTCTCACACACACACACACACACACACACACACACAGACACAAACACATACACACACAGACAGAGACATATACACACATGAGAGAAAGACAGAGACATAGAGAGAGACAGACTGGAAGAGAGAAACAAACAGAGACAAAGGAACAAAAACAGAGCCAGAAATAAAGGGAAAAAAAGAGGGAGGAGGGAAGACGGAGAGGTGGGGTGGATGGAGGCAGAGAAGCAGAGAACTTGAGGCAATGTCAATCTAGCGTATGGCCATTGTCCAATAAACAGCAACCAGCAGCTGTCTTCTACTTGCATATATAAATTAACACTGCCTAAGAAAGGACAATTTTGGGATAGGAATCTTAAGTTCCTAAATGTGAACTGCATTTCCAGAAAATTTGCCTGGTGAAAATAAACCAATGTGCAAAGATTACACAGTTATACATAGAAAATAGAACAAAACACTAACAAATGTTATATCTGATATGATGAGGAAGGATGACTACAGGTGATTTCTGTAGTTTATACCTTTTGTGTTGTTTGAGGGGTTTAGAATAAGCACATGTTATTTATCAAATAACAGAAAATAATAATATAGTTTTTTCTTTAACATGTTTATTTTGTTGATTTTTTTTCTAGAAGATCTATGTCCCAGAGATTTTTCTTTTTACCATTCACCATTCTAGGTTCAAAGAGCTGAACTTACTGCGGAGAGCTGCCTCTTGATTACTGGAAGTGAATTCCTGGAATGATTCTAGCCACCCTTTATACTTTTTGTCCTCTTTAAAATGGACATGGAAAATAAAAAGACACCAAGTTGAAAAATCACTACATAAAGCTACACAGAACATAGCAAAGCATCCCAGACAAATGGCAATGCAGATGAACATTCTATCACAAATAAAGCCCCTCTCTCAGCATCCATCCTTTTCTTCCCCTCACCACACCTGCTCTCTGGGAGAGTTAATATCCTTGTGTCAGCATTAACTCTCCTAGCTTTGGTCAGGCTGTGTCACAACCCTAGAATTATTTAAACATTGGGGAGTTTGTATATATTAGAGTTTGAGAAGAGAGACCAATGCATGCACATTGCACCATAAAAATTCTGCCGAGTGCCTGCTTCCCTGGCTCATTGTGTCCTTCAGACAGCAGTGACAAATGGAGCAGTCTGTGGAGAGCTCCTCCTGGTGACATGAGTTACCTTGCCAACTAGGGCTCATTACAAAACACGAACAATTGCACTAGGCTGGAACAGAAGGCAATTTTCAATTCATTTATAGCTCATGCCACTCACTTGTTTCACCTCAGCTCTTAAGGGGATGGTTTTGCAAACATAAGGCTCCTTAGCTATATGAATTAGTGACTTAAATATAAGCTAATAGCCAAAACATATGAGGTATCTCAGTTCTGTTATTTTGTAGTTAATTGAAACTAGAAATTGAACCTTTCTGACTTAAAATTTACATGTAGGTCCTGAAAATTATATTAACAGAGTTTATGCCAAACTCAAAATACAATTCACATGGCACATGTCTCCCTTGTAGTCACCAGTTAGACATTTAAGAAGCACCAGAAGAATGCAGCTTGAATGGCAATACTATCTCCAATTTCAAAACAGAAATCACCAATCTGACTATTAATTGCTTTTCTTCTTTCAAATACTTTTGATCATTATCAAGTAACAAGCACATGATATAAGATAGTGGTTAAAACTGCCTCATCAGCAGTTTTACAAACTTACAAATGCATTAAATAGATTCAGGTTTGTAATTCTAATTTGAAGAATGTTTTCATAAAGAGATTGAGAAATATGGCAAACATTGTTGAACCACCCAGTACATGCCATATTTACTTAAAGGCTTTGTTTAATTTAATCAACAATTATGTGAAAGGACTACACTTTACTCTTATTTTACAGATGATGAGAAAGATTGGAACCACAGTAATCACCTACCTTGCCTACTGATATTCAACACGAAATGTCAAGAGCCATTAAACTTCTTTCAAAGATTACATATAATTATGGTGATGCTGATATTAATAAAGAGTTTATAGGCTCCACACAAGTCTTTTTCATTATTTATAAAAAATATGTTAAGTTTTGAAATTTCAGCTATCCATAAAAAATCACAAGCTAAATGGAAGGTTTTCAAACCCATAAACAGTCACTATATCATGATGAGTCAATAGACCCCAGCATTTGGACAGCTGAGATAGGCACACAATAACTGTTCAGTCTCTGGGGTCATGACTGGCAAACTCCTCTTCTCTAACAGTAGTGTCCCTATGCTCTAGTTCTTCCACGCCCTTATAGTCCATGCCACCAGACCTTTGGTCTTTCTATATAAAAAAATCATTCATTCATTATTTCATCAATGACTTGCCCCAAACCCCGAACCTCATGGTTTTCTTAATGGAACATACAAATAATAGGAAAGCATACAGAGTATCAAGGTAGAGCTAGACATGTAAACACAAAATCATCATACAGCATGAGAAGGGGAACCTTCTATAAAATTGAACTCTTCATCACTCTTTCCTATTGCTGTTCACACACTGTCATTTCAATCCATATGTTTACTTAATGGTTTTTTTTCTTCTCCTTACACTTGGAAATAAAATTTGAGAAAGTAGATTTTTTTCTTATCTCTTCCCAGTGTGTGAAGCAGTGACTGACACAGCACTGCTCAATCGGCTGTTGTTAAATGAATAAATGCAATAGAAAAGTGGTGTTGGAGATATGTGAAGAAGGCATAAAAGACAGGAGAATCTATTTTAATTGAGGGATGTAGGAGTGTGTGTGTGTGTGTGTGTGTATAGGAGAGAGAGAGCA
Organism: Microtus ochrogaster; assembly: GCF_000317375.1. Taxonomy (NCBI): domain Eukaryota; kingdom Metazoa; phylum Chordata; class Mammalia; order Rodentia; family Cricetidae; genus Microtus; species Microtus ochrogaster. Next base: position 5,083,817 of record NW_004949115.1, read on the forward strand.
TGTGTGTGTATACAGATGAAAAAACAACTGGGGTGGGGCAGAGAAAAAGATAATTGATAGATTTTTTTTCTCTTTCTCATTGACACTGTGGTTAAATTATTTTCATTGGGTCCTTGGGCTAGGCTAAATATCCTCTCCGGGTTCCCTTAGCAACATTAGCATGTCTTTAATCTCACTTGAGGAAATATTTTAAATGTTTATTTGATATCTGAAAACCTATCTGATATCTACAAGAGTAAGGACAGTAGTCCTCCTTTACACATTGTTCTGATTTCAATGTTTCAATCACTGTTAAGTAGGGTCTAAAAACATTAGAAGGAAAATTCCAGAAATAAACCCCTTATAACTTTGAAATTGTGCACCATTCTAAAGAGCATGATAATATTTTGTGCTTTCACACGCCATTCCAGCCTGCTGAGAACACTAATCATCCCTTTGTCTGGTGTGTGCATGTCACACAAGACAGTCACCCATTAGTTACTTAGAAACCGCCTAGGTTATCAGAATGGCTGCAAGTTATCACAGTATGTTCAAATAGCTCTTATTTTACTTAGTGATAGCCCCCGAAGACCAGTAGTGATGTTAACCGTCTCAATATGGCAATGAGAAACTATGAGGAACTCCCCTTTAAAGAGAGACCACATTTACACACACCATAATATTCAGTTGTGGTTTTGTTTTTCTATTATTAGTAATATCTTCCTATACCTAATTATAAATTATACTTTAATCACAGAAATACTTGTATAGGAGAACACAGTATACATAAAGTTCAGCACTACTCATCAACACATATTCCTATTAGGAGACTTAAAATGCATTCCTCGCTGATAAGGGGGCTGCTGTACAGCATGCTACCTCTATTACAAAATGTTCCCATAACAGTAGTCAAAAATAATGTTCATCAAATGTTTGTTACCAGCAAATAATGGATAGAGGATTATTTTAAAATAGTGGTAGTCTAGTTTAGGAAAAGTTTAATTAGAACTACTACCAGTCCCATATTCTGTACTACCATGTTAAATGACCTTGTACAAGCAAATTAACCTCTCCAAAACCCAATTTCTATATTCTTCCCAGAGATTATATAAGAGAAAATGTGTGCTCATGTAATATACACACAGTATCTAGATTACCCTCAGGCCTATGGTAGGCATTAAGGGCATTGTATCTTCCATATTAAAAGGTATTTACATCAGTGGGAATGAAGCATTTTGGGATAGATTTTAATTGAACATGATATTACTTGGGAGCATACTGAGGCAACTCTGAGAATAGCAGAAGGCCTGAGATCTCAACAGGCATGGAGCTAAACCAATCTTTGTACAACATTTTCTTCTGCCTGAGCAGAGGCACTGTAGATTGGAACCAGGCAGTGCATATGATGTCTGTCGAAACGGGGGGAAAGAAATAAAGAAAAATAGCCTAGGGTTAGCACTAACCTTGAGCCAGGCCATCTGACTGTGGGCAAAAGAAATCAGAGGCAAGCATTTCATTAAGAACCTGACACATCAAGTACAGTATTAATGGGCTGCTTCTAAAAAGAAAATGTCAAAGTGAATGCCCTCTGTTCCTGGTGGGTTTGAAGTGGACAAATTGTAGTGCATTCTGATGAGGAGCTGAGCGAGGCGCATCACATCAACTGCTTGAGAATCCAAAGTGACAAATTGTACCAAGCAACATGGAGGTATGCATGACATTTGTTTCTTCAAACTAAACAAAGTGCCCTCGGGGACAACACTGAGCCAACTTCTGGGTAGTTTGCATTGCCACAGTCCATCCCCGGGTTTGCCTTTTCTTTTTGAAAGAGGTAAGTGTTAACACAGCTAGTACAAGGTAGAAGTACTGCTGTCCTTGGAAGTTAAAATGCTATTGGCAGGAATTGGCTATGATAAGAAAAGAAACATAGAACTATGAAACTAAAGGCAAATGCCAGGTTATAATACAGATGAGTGAAGGCAAGGAATCTAAATAAGGAGCCCAAATAGCCTGGCAATGCTCCTATTCAATACAATAACTGGGACATCACTATGATGATATATGAAGTACCAACATGGGTTCAGCAAATGTGGGGATGCCATGCCTGGAGAGTGCAATTAAAAAAGTAAACATTTTAATTTTTTAAAAATGTCCTTATAGCTATTATTTGATTATTTCCAAGCCCAAAATGTTACAATTGAAAGTGGAACAGTAATTTTCAAAGCCCAACATACTTTTTTCCATGTCAACAATGTGAATATTAATGTGGTGCTCAATAAATAGTCCCGTCAACATGAATGTTGGGTATCAACTTTTTTTCATCTTTCTCTTCTATATAACTATTTCCTTCTGATATGCTATGTTACTATTTAATCCTTCTGGGAATATTTGTGGATAACACATTTCTAAATATAATTAAAGGTGTTTAATGATATCTAACTTATAGATATCCAATCAGACATAAGAAGTAATAGCTAGAGAAGAAGGGGCTACTGCCATAGGCTCCTCTCCTCTCACCCTTCCCTTCTCTCTCTCTCTTTCTGCCTCTCTCTCCTCATTCCCCCATCTCCCTCCCTCTCCTCTTTCCATTTCCATTCTATAACCCACTAAAAAATGCCCGCTTTCTGTGCAAAAAAAAGAAGTAATAGTTAACTCCAGAGAAAAGAAGGAGAAGCCATAACATCCTCACAGAATATATTTGAAGAGATGTGCCAATAAATAGGTAGAAAAGACAGGAAAAGAGAAAGAAGATGGAGACAGAAACAGACCAGAAAAATACATGAAAGTGATTTTGTATAATCTTAGATTTTACTTTTTACTCCAAGGCTTATGCCATGATTAACAACTACATATTGAACATGTTTTATAATGTTTATATCCATTTTATCATCAAGGAAGATATTATATCCAGTGAGAGACTACAAATAGCCTAGATACCTATATCTGGTTACTTGGCATGTACACTGCCTTAAGAGAAAAGTAGCAATGAGAAAAATGAGCTTGCCCGAATAGCAAACATTACCTAACTCAGAATGCAAGATTTAGAAGAAGATGCTGCCTCCTTCTCTCTTAATTTTAAATATATGTCTTAAAAGATAAAAATCTCAATAAGTTTTGAACTACTGCATTATAATACACCCAACTCCTGCATAAATTCAGGAGTACTGTGACTGTAGATGGATCCTTCGAAACATAATCAATAGACAATTATGCAGTAAACCTGCCACAGAAAGCTCACATGTACCTTGGTACCTAATTTCAGCACGAAATTCCATTGTAAATAAAATCTCCCTTCCAGTGACTAAAATAAAGATCATGGAAACAAGATTCCAAGGAATTATTGGTATTTGGGAGAAGGGACTAGTCAGTAAATGAGCAAGGTAAGAACTCGGGTCTATTGCAATATTGATGTATCAGCTACAATCTGGGTTCTTATAGCATCTTTTCAAAATAAGCTCCATCTGCTGGAGCATTTCTAATACAATTGTCCATTCTTTCTAAGAAAGATTCCCATTAAATGCAAGGGGATCAAATTTGCTGGTTGTAGCATGTTTTCTTCTGAGCAGATTAAGAGCTGTTCAATAGAAGTGTAATAGAATGTGTAAATCTTGTATGACTTGGGAGCAGTGCATCTGACATTGAAGATACAGAGCTGTAATCGTGGAGATAACCTGTACATTGAGCAATAGACATTCTGGTAGAGATAATGCATCTTCTGACAATATTTGAGCAATAAAAACAAATTCAAACCAAAATAAAACACCAAACACCTCATAAAAACAGTCACCAGCAGTGACTATTTCAGCATAAAAATCCAACAGGGATCCTTGGCAATTAAAAAGGCAGCCTTGACAGTTAAGCTGAATTGCAATAAATCAAAAGGAATTCTGAAGTTGGTCTTGTAATGATGGAGCATATAAGAAGAAGATGTTCTTGTCCCACTGGGCTAAGGAACAAGTTACTTTATTCCTGTTCTGATAAATAAACCTAAAGCAACTAACTGGCTTGGCTGCTTCATCTAAAGAACGGCCCAATTCATCAATCTGTTTCCAAAGCAAACACTTTTGGGATGACTAACACTTCCTGTCATAGTTCTGAAGAATAATGAGAGAAATGCTTGCTAAGTTTACCACCTCCACAGTTCTCATATCTGATTAGCTAAGGCATCTACCTGTCCACCCTCTCACATCTACCCTCAAAAGAAAAACTCACACGGAGGAATAGTTTTCACTGTTCTTATGTTAATTTCCACTGTTCTCCCAGCAGGATCCAGTTCTTTTGATGCCTTCAAAATGTTTTCTTGAGCAAGTATTAGCACATGAACTAAACCATGGATGGAATTGCCTTTTTTTTTGTTTATGGGTTCATTTTTCTTTCATGCATATGAATGTTAGCCTGCACGTGCATATGTGCAACACATGCACACCTACTTCCAGAAGACAAGCCAAAAGACAGTATCACATTTCCTGAAACTAAAGTTACTGATGGTTGGAAGCTTCCATGTTTGTGCTGGGAACCAAACCCGGATCCTTTACAAAAGCAACAATTGCTCTTACCTCTGAGCTGTATCTCTAGCCCCATGGAAAAATCTTTTCACTCACAAGTCAAGGAATTAGAAGGAAATCATACTACTACACATAGAAATTTGTTGACTGTATATTTTCTTGTAATTTTCTCATGAATAAACAGTACTAACAGTCACTATAGAAAAACACAAGTCATTTATATGTGAGATTCATGTAAGGTTATTATAAACCATTCTTACCACTTTATCTCAGCAATATCCAACCTGTACACATATACACATTAAGGCAAAGAAAAAAAATGAACCTGAGAATGATCCAACTTGGACGGTCCTTGGGCTTCCCACAGGTCAGGGAACCCTGATTGCTCTTCGAGCTGATGAGGGAGGGGGACTTGATCGGGGGAGGGGGAGGGAAATGGGAGGCGGTGGCGGGGAGGAGGCAGAAATCCTTAATAAATAAATAAATTTAAACAAAAAAAAAACAATTCCAATGCTCCAAGAACCAATTTCTCTTTTCAAAACTAAGATGCTCATCAAAGGAAATGTTTCATGAATGTACGAACATAAGATTACAAGTCTAGAGAAAGTTAACTCATTTGCTCAGGATGTCAATATTATGAGAAAAGAATGACTAAAAATAACTAGACACAAACAAAAGTTTTTACTTTGACAAAAACACTAAAATAATTAATGTCCCTTAAACATGATTTCTCAAGAAGAGCTACGAAACCGTATAAATGTTAGGATAAATATATAAGTTAGCATACATTCTATAGAAAGCTTATTATTCCTAAACCCCATATCTACAATAACAAAAATATCATGGCTTATTCTTTAACTATAATTGTTATACACACACATTTATAAGTATAATATGTTGATATAATTTAATAGTGCTCATATTTGTTTAAAACTGACCTTTTGGGATTGGCTAACCTATGTTCACTAGAGAAGACTGAATCTCCCTCTCTCAGCAACCATCAATCGCCTGTAGTTCTTAGTGGAGGGATGAAAATCCCCTTATTTACTTTAGAATTTATGTAAACTTTTGTTGTCATTTTTTAGTCTGTTGAATCTAGCTAGTGTATTACAGACTTAATTTCTGTATCTCATGTCCCAAGTTTCATATGTTGGAGCTTAATATCTAATGAGGTAGTGTTAATAGATGAGGATATTGGCAATTTATTGAATTGTGAAGGCTCTATCCTCACAAGTGTAATAGGTAACATTACAACAGGAGTTCAAAGGATCACTCTGTCCATCTGCCATGTAAAAATGATGAGAGAAAGCATTTGTTGTTGTTGTTGTTTTTCAAGACAGGGTTTTTCTGTATAACAACCCTACTTGTCCTGAAACTCTCCTAGACCTGGATGGAGGGGGGAGGACCTTGGACTTCCCACAGGGCAGGGAACCCTGACTGCTCTTTGGACTGCAGAGGAAGGGGGAAAGGAGTGGGGAAAGGGGGAGCGAAATGGGAGGCAGGGAGGAGGCAGAAATTTTTTTCAACAATAATAATAAAGAAAAAAGAAAAGAATAAGCCATGAATTTGAGTTGGAAGAGAAGAGTTGGGAGAAGAGGGAGAGGAGGTTGATAAACATACAGTATTCATAGATGAAAATCTCAAAAAGTAAATTAATAAAAGTACATTTGCTATTAATATCCCTTTAAGTTATGTGTAACTGTGAGACTATCCGAAGTATATAAAGGAAGTAAAGTATATGCATCTCCTTTTTCACATCACTATAAATAAAAATACATAACCTCCAGACTTCATTTTCTGTTTATTTTCTTTCTTATGGGCTAGAATAGGAATGCAACTGTGACCTGTCTTTAATAGATATATGAGGGATATTCTTTTTTGTACTTATTAGATTTAAAAAATACCAATCCACGTTTCCACTCCCTCTCCTCCACCCATTCCCTCCACACACCCTCCCACCACACCCCCATATAATCCTCAGAGAGGGTAAGGTACATTGATTTGTGGAAGGTTCAAGGGCCTATGAAGGATATTATTAAGTCATGGTGGAATCCTCTGATGGAGGGAATTGGGTTTCTAAGTGATCTCACTGAGAAGAGATACCCACTTAATACCATGAAAATCAAAGGAAGTTATATATTTGGAAGTCTCTATGATATTAGAGACCTTAGGCTACACACTGCTATCAGTGAGCAGTGTAAAAGCTTATGTTTCAGTCACACAGACTAGTTTGGACTATCACCTTGTATTTCTTGAGCTTAAGAGAGTCTCTTAAACAGTCCAAACATGAATATCCTCATCTGTAAAGGATAATTAATATTGCACTGGGAGTATTGTGAAGATAGTATCTGGTAAACACAACAATATTTGTCTAACAGTAAGTGCTAATAATTATCAGCTACAATTATATTAAGAGTGGTTTGATGTGATAGAAAAAAATTTAAGAACTAATTACATTAATAAACTAGAATTTCTCTGACTCAAATAAAATTCTATGACACTATTGTTATGAATTTTCTCTCAAAGGGTTTAATTTCATTTTGACATATTGCAAATGATATGGGTTACCTATAGACATCTACTAGGAAAATAATTCCCTACAAAAAAGTCTGATTCTGTTCATACCAAATAGACTTCTGTAGAATATGCAGATGAGAATGTCCCTGAAAGACTGAGCTGTTTAGATGGCAAGTCATTAGCACAGGTAAATAACTTCCAAAATTCCAGGAGGATAAAAATATTCCACACTAGCGATCAAAGAGACACCAGCTTCTCCAATGGACAAACCCATATTGGAATGCAAAATGTTTGGCTCAGGGACAATGTAAACTTACTGTTCAACTAGGACTGGTATGGCAGTATTATTTTATTTTCAGTTTCCAATGCCAAAGACTATTTCATATAAAGAGAGTGAAGGGAGAACTCCTGAGTTCAAAAAATGAAATAATATTAATGGAAATCTTATAATTAATACATGAAACCTTGCCCAGCAAGACTTGTGGAACATGGAAGCACAAAATCTGAAACAATACTAGAAGAACAATAAACTATAAATGGTTCTTGCTTGTCATTCTTGCAAGTGGCTTACTGTAGATTTGCAAACATGGCAGGTTCTAGTGATAGGAGCACATCAGACTGAAAAAGTACCTTGCGCTGTGCCTTGTGAACATAGGCATGAACAAGACCTGTGGATTTCTCAGAGTTTCAATTACTTGTCAGAATTAGAGTCTATCACTGCAAATTTCAAGTGACTGGATAAATATGTTTTTTAACAGTGTATGGCTTAATTTTATTTATTTTCATTTTTAATGATTAACTATTATTTCAACTTTTTATATTGTGACTGGAGTTTTTCCCTCCCAACACTCCTCCAAGTCGTTCTCCCCACATCTCCCCCATCTGTTCTCTCCTCAGATCCACTTCTCGATTTCTTATTCAGAAAACGTCAGGATGCCCATAGATATCAACCAAACAAGATATATGAAGCTGAAGTAAGACTAAGCAGCTCCCCTTGTATTAAGGCTGGACAAGACCATCCAGTATGAGGGATAGGTTCCCAAAAGCCTGAAAAGGAGGCAGAGACAGCCTCTGCTTTCACTGTTAGGAGTCCTACAAGAAGACCAAGAATTAACGACATACTCTATCACAAAAATGACTCAACAGATACAAAAAAAAAATAAAATAACCCTTCTGCATCCTATCAGACCACCATGGATTAAAGCCCAGGATTCAACAACAGTAGAAACATCAGAAAGCCTCCAACCTCATAGAAACTGAACAATTCTATACTTTTTTTTTTTTGATTTTCGAGACAGGGTTTCTCTGTAGCTTTTGGTTCCTGTCCTGGAACTAGCTCTTGTAGTCCAGGCTGGCCTTGAACTCAGAGATCCGCCTGCCTCTGCCTCCCGAGTGCTGGGATTAAAGGCGTGCGCCACCACCGCCCGGCATCAATTCTATACTTAATGACTACTGAGTCAAGGCAGAAATAAAGAAGGAAATTAGACTTTAACGAAATGAATGCACAACACACACACAAACTTAAGGGACATGATAAAAGCTGTGCTGAGGAAAGTTCACCTACATAACTTGGAGAGATCTCATACTAGCAACTTGATCTCCATAGCACACCTGAAACTTCTAAAACATAAAGAAGCCAATAGACCCAAGAGGAGTAGATGGCAGGAAATAATCAACCTGAGGACTAAAATCAATACAATAGAAACAAAGAGCATACTGTGAAACAATGAAACGAAGAGTTGATTCTTTGAGAAAATCAACAAGATACACAAACCCCTATCTAAACTAACTAAAAGGCAGAGAGGGAATTTTAAAATTAATACATATATGTTTTAAATATCATCATAAATAACATAAGATAAGACATCTTACAGAGTGCAAATATTATTATCTTAGGATGTTTTTGGTGTTCAGATTTTTTGTTTTGTTTTTATATACATTTTTAATTGAAAATATTTTCATGCAATATATTCCGATCATTGTTTCGCCTCCTCTGATTCTTCTGAGATCCTTCTCACCTCCCTATCCACCCAACTCCATGTCCTTTCTTTCTCTCCTTAGAAAGCAAAAAGAAAAACAAATAAAAAACAAAAATTAAAATTCAGAAACAGAAAACCTAAAAATACACACTACAACTCATTAAAGCACTAAATAAGAAGCCATGTATACAAGCAAAATATCGGTAAGACAAAAAGTGATTAAGCAAAGCAATAAGAGGCAAACAGTTTACAAAAATACCACTGAGAGTTCATTTTGTGTTGTGCATCTACTGCTGGGCATGGGAGCTATACTTAAGTGTGGTTAATATACAGAGTGAGACTATAGGAGAAAACAAGTTTTGTCTTTGGAAACAGATGTCAATCGCAGATGTTGGCATCTTGGTTATGGGTTGGGAGTTTGTCTTTTGGTATTTTTTAATCTATCTATCCCTACCTGACTATGTCCTATTGCATGTGCTGAATTTGACAACTACTTAATCTGTGGTCATTATATGAAGCGTACCTGCTTCATTTAATTATCTTCATTGTCTTCATGATCTAGCCAAATGTCCATTTCTATTTATTGTACCCTCCAAATAACAAGTTGGGAGCTATAGGTCTAAGCTCAGTTCTACCACCATTATTTTTAAAAAAATTAATTTCGGCAAGATTCCTTGAAAGACAGAAGGATAATAAATCAACGAAAACTGAAAATGAATTTGAGAGAAGCCATAGAGGAAGCAAAGAAAGTGGGTGAGATGTTACACTAATCACCTCTGGGGACACTCAGTAGCTTCCATCTGTCTCTTGATCTTCCTGACTATTTCACCAAAACAAATTCGTTTATTCGGAGAAGAATTTGGATAATTTGAAACTCCATCTAAAGACATCTGGTTTCTTTTTTGCATGAAGAGATAAATAAGTTTTAGGAAATGTAACAACAAACTATATGCCCAGTATAGAGGAAAATTCATTTCAATTGGCTAGTAAAAATGTTGTATTCTAAAAAGAAAAACACTTAGCAATCCTGAAACATTTTGAAAACCTATGGATCAGAGTTCTTGTGAATGAAAGCCAATATTATCCCTTATTCTTCATTCTTGCTTCATTCATTCCATAGAAATCCTTTTTCTCAATCAAAGATTTTCTGAGTTATTTTCAGTTGTGTGTGGTGCTGAGTAGGAAGCACTAACAATAGGTAATGAAGTGGAAAATATGCTTTAAAATAGAAAATGTCTGATTAGCTGGGTAATTCTGTCAAAGGGCTTTTCAAGGCTTTGAAATTAGCATTCTTGGCAACCAATGGAATGGAAAAGCTAACTGTAAGTCATATATCTGATAAGAAGTTAATGGGCAAACTATGAAACAAACTCAGGATTTAGCATCAAAAAACAGGCAACTTGATTATGAGATGGGTAAGTAATTTATGCAGGCATTTCTCAAAATAAGATATAGAAACGGTCAACAAGCATATGAAAAGATATTTATCATGACTAACAATTATAAACCAAAGGCCTTCTCACAGCCTTTAGATTATATATAAGGAAAAGGAAAAGTGTGTAAGAATATGGAGAAGTAGAAACTCTTATCACCATTGGTGGAAATGTAAACCAGATCAAAAGCTGTGATAGACAATAATGAGGTTCTTTAAAAAAAAACAATAGAACCATGGAGATGGCTCAGTGAGTAAATCATTTGTTATACAAGAATGAAGACCTGAGTTCAAATCTCTAGACCCCATTGAGACTCAGGTACAGTAGTATGTATCTATAATTCCAGTGTTGCCAAGATAAAATGGGAAGTGAAGACAGAAGAATATCCAGAAGACTACAGGTCAAATGTTCCTATGTGATACTAGAACAAGTCACCTTACAGTATTATACTCTTCCTTTAGAGGAGAGTGAGACACAGAAAGCTTAAGGGTTCACGAAGTCTAATTTGTAAGCCGATGTCAAAGTTAATTGGACAATCCACATTCCTCTAATCCTCAATTTAGCTTTCAGAACCATTATGACTCACTAAGCCTTTCAGGACACACAATTGGTTGGATACTTTAAGTAATGTAGCTAAGTGCGGTTCATATTCTCCTATAAACTACTAGAAGGTTTCTCTAACTTGATACTCTGATGTTTCACCTGCTCATAACATTCTCTTTTCATCCCCAGTCAGTATAGGCCTACACACCACAATGACTCAGAAAGTATCTGTCTGTGAAATGAATAAAATGAACAAAAGAATCCATGTAAGAAAAAAATAAGTTGTCAAGTAACAGGGACATGCAGTCTTAAAGCCAACTCCTCATGGCAATAAGTGGAATGATGTAAAATGATGCTTCAGCTTCCAGCAGTTCTCAAAGTACCTATTGTAATGCTCTCTCAGATTATTTTCTAATGAATATCTGTGTCATTTATAGCCCCAGAGAGGCTAGAGAGGTAACAAGGTTACCCAGAGAGGTAACAAGGAGGGACCAAAGAGGGATGCATGGATTTACCTGGGTAGGAGAAATAGACCCTTGAGAAAACTGGGAGGAGTTGGGGGAGAGGGGTGGGAATATGAGGGATTGGGTTCTGCAGGCTGAAGGTAGGCCAGTGGGAGAGAGTAATAAAAAGAGATGTCGTGATGGGGGCGGGACATTTTAGGGTTAGAAAGAAACCTAATGCCATGGAAACTTTCAGGAATCCACAAGGATGACCCCAGGTAAGACTCCTAGCAATAGTGGAGGGGGCGCCTAAATGGTCTTCTCCTATAATCATATTGATGACTTGCCTATTTATTACCAGGGATTCTTTATCGAGAATTGATGGACGCAGATCTAGACATCCCCAGCCAAGCACTGGGGTAGATTCTGGGAGTCCTGCTGAAGAAAAGTAAGAGCAATTGTTTATTTATTTATTTATTTATTTTTTATTTTTATTATTTTTTTTTTTGGTTTTTCGAGACAGGGTTTCTCTGTGGCTTTGGAGCCTGTCCTGGCACTAGCTCTGTAAGACCAGGCTGGTCTCGAACTCACAGAGATCCACCTGCCTCTGCCTCCCGAGTGCTGGGATTAAAGGCGTGCGCCACCACCGCCCTGCTAAGGAAGAGCAATTAATTGTATAGGGGGTAGGGATCAAGGTCATGACTCAGGAACTCATAGAGACAGCTAACCTGGGTAAATGGGTGGGGGGGGGGCTCATGTGACTGACAGCTAGGGAGCCTGCATGGGGACCAAACTAGGCCCTCTACATGTGGATGACAGTTGTGTAGCTTGCTCTATTTGTGGGGCTCCTAGAAGTGAGATCATGCCAGTCCCCGGCGCTTGAACTGGCTTTTGGGAACCTATTCTCCATTCTGAGTTGCCTTGCCTAGCCTTTATGCGGGGAGAGGAGCTTGCTCCTGCCTCAACATAATGTGCCATGCATTGTTGATGCCCACGGGACACCTGTCCCTTTAATAACCCTGGAGAGACAGAGGGAAATGGATAGAGGTGAGGCAGGGAAAGGAAACAGGAGGAGAGGAGGGAGGGAAAACTGCAGTTGGGAAGTAAATTAATGAACATTTTTAATTAATTAAAAAAGAAATATTTATGTCTCTCTTTCCACGACATCTATTGTTTATGTAACAATTTTGGAAAAAGAGCTGAAGTAAGGAGTTTGCTTGAGCACTCTATGCCATTTGCTACTACATCTACAAAGACTTTCTTCGATGGCCTTCAAAATACAAGAGTTTCCTTAAACGTAGATGCTTCACTAATTATAAACTAAATCAGTTCCCCCATTAGGACATTATAATTGCAGGGATGGTTCATTTTCATTTTCTATGTGACATTAGATTTAATACTTGATCTTTGGTTCACTGCTATTCACATCATTAAGAGTTTTTAATCTGTCAGGCGGTGGTGGTGCATGCCTTTAGTCCCAGCACTTAGGAGGCAGAGGCAGGCAGAACTCTGTGAGTTCAAGGCCAACATGGTCTACAAGAGATAGTTCCAGGTCAGGCTCCAAAGGTACAGAGAAACCCTGTCTTGAACCCCACCCCCAAAAAAAAGGTAATAGAGTTTCAATACTTAAAATTGGCAGATGTCCTACACATTCTAAAAATATATTGCTCATTCAAACCACTGAGAAATGTAATCAATCACTCTGTTTTATTAAATTTGAATCATGCACACAGAAAAATTTCCAAAATGTACATAGACATATTTTCCATGAACCATAATAGACTATCTTTCCCTAAGATTACTTTATGTACATTTGACTCTAATATTTTAAAATTTTAATATGAGCTCCCCCTCAGTTTTAATGGCCACTGGTAATTTGATCATTTATACCGACAAGACA
>NW_004949115.1:5097215-5098930 GCF_000317375.1 Microtus ochrogaster
GTAAGACCAGGCTGGTCTCGAACTCACAGAGATCCGCCTGCCTCTGCCTCCCAAGTGCTGGGATTAAAGGCGTGCGCCACCACCGCCCGGCTGACAAGACACATTTGTATATTTAAAAAAAAATAACCTTTAATATAGATAGCTGATACTAAAGTAAATGAAAGTCTGAGTAGTGTTAACACTTAAGCTTTTGGAAAGTAGCTTTAAGGTAGTAAGGTATTTTGCAAACATAATTTGCAAATTTTTTAATTGATTGACAATTTTATGCTTAATTTAGAGTGAATGTCCAGACAGAGCTCTTCTTCCTTTAGGGCACTAACCAGTCTGCTGACACTCTATGCACATTAAGAAGCATTTAAACAGCAAAGCAGGAACGGACTAGGAAGACTGGCAGTTTGGTGGTGAGAGACCCTGTGATTTCAAGGAAGGCTAGCAAACAAACCCAAGAGAATATACTACAGAAGATAGTGAAAATATCAGGTTTTATTAGCTGAGTATATAACTATAAAACACAGATGTCATATTTTATTTGCTATTGATTATTCTTAATACCCTACTTGAAAATCATACAAACATTTGATCACATGACAACAAAATATTTCAGTTGTGATGTTTTAATTTCATTCCTTTGCCTCATATCAAAATGGTTCATTTCATATTTTATCTTCCTTGAGAACAGAAAAATACATCTAAGGCATATTTATGTGCTGCATTGGCATCCCACTGGAGGTACAAATACACATTCCAATAATATATCTTCTAAATAGGAAAATTATTTATTGTTCTATTTCTGTGATCAAAGGAATAATATTTAGTTGCTTGAGATCTTACTTCTATCATAAACTCATAACACCAGTGCTAGGCTTCAGATAAGGAACTCAAAACTCAGGAGTTCTCAAAGAGTTGAGTTGTGTTATTTCTTTGCATGTAATAGCCTTCTCTACTTGATGGCATAATATTCACTTTGAAGCTCAAGTTTTGGGTCTCTGTTATGATGATATGATAGACATATTTTTATTTTGCTTTTCTGTTGAATTATCTTTCAACTCTTGAGTATTCAATGTCCAGAACAGGGCATCACTAAATAAATCAAGGAAATATATACTTCATTTTAATATATTCTGCTATTACAGGTCCAGATACCCACCAATGTTCTTTTATTCTCTCTATTCTTTCTTTTTTTTCCTTTCTGTCCATTGTTAATATCAGGGCACCCACCATCTTCCTTGCATATGTTCAATGATTTGGCACTCTGACAAAGTTATGTATAAAGCCTGGGACTTGGAAGGACTGATCAAATGGATCTTTTAAAGTCACATGTGACATAAAATACAACGCTGAGTTCCTTAAACAAAAGGTAATTTATTATATCACATAATTCAAGGTAAATATATCTACTGATGACTTAAGCAGTGTATCCAAAAATCTCATTCTTCATTCTTTGACCTTAACCTTTGTTCTTATGCATTTCACATTATACAACTCTAAAGTTACAATTTACATTTAGATAAGTCCAAGTCCATTGACAGGAAGACGAGACTCTTTACCAGAAGTGGTCACTTAAGTTTCACTCTGTTTTGTTCTGCTTGGATCATATGTCCGGAAGTTGAATGAATCATTGAAGTCTAGCAGAATGAAAATCTTCAATTGGCTTGATCCTGAGCCTATAATAAGCACATAAGCTGAGAGCCAAGGTGTATCATCTTCAAAGACAA
>NW_004949115.1:5099075-5108099 GCF_000317375.1 Microtus ochrogaster
AAAAAAAAAATATGAAAAGAGGATTTCAAAGGAAAGGTAAGTGAGCTCTATGTGGCAAAATAATAAACCCAATTAATATATATGAAGGAAAACCACCTAAGGATTCACTAGGGAAACATTACATAATATATTCATGGAATAATACTATAGCAATATTACATGAATTTAGAAGGAAGTAGAAACAGCAAGTTGTTCTCTTGATTTCATAAATCCAAATATTTTTCACTCTTCAAAGGCTAGAAAATCATATTTCCCATGGTACTCTTGGATGCTTTTATCATGTCTTCATAATGGACATAGGAAAGACAAGGGTTGATCTCACCAATCCAAACCATTAGTGAAAAGTAACTTTTAGAGGATACATTTTTTCATAGTATTTTGGAAAAGAAAATGTTATATTTGGTTTCCTGATTCAAGTCAAAATAAGAATTACATATTTTGTTTTGATTTTTGCTTTAAATGTGGAAACTACAGCAAGAATGAATCTTACAAACAGATCTACCAATACCCAAATTATTTTTCAAAGGCAATACCCATTATTATCCACTAACTACTTATTGAAGTAACTAATAGTTTTATTTCTTGACTTTAGTATTACCTTTTGTGTAAGAGATTTATAATTAAAACAAAATTTCTTGGTTAAAGCCACCATTTAAGTGAGTATCACTAAGTGGTTTAGCAATGAAAATTGGAGAAAGGCTGAATAGAAATAGTATGCCCATATTTTGTATTTTGTTATGCACCTAATATGTATACAGAAGGATGTGTGCCCATTTGTTGTCTCTGAAGATTATGCAAAATCAAAATTCACTCTCTTAAAAACCATAATTCAGCTGTGGACCAGAATTTCCCTCATCAACCTTTGGTCCTTAACCAACTTCAACAATTTATGCTATCAAGCACAAACAGCCCTGCCGATCATATGAATGTTTCCTCTTTCAGTTGATGACAGGGAATAACAATTATTTTGCCCAAGATTTAAAATTTCTCATTTACTTATCTTCCTGTTTTAAAATATCACTCTTCTTTCTCAAAAAACGTGGATTTAAAAGGAAGAAAGAACCACAGATATTAAGGTAACACTACTTTTTTTTTGAGATCAGTCAAAGGAAATAAAAATGTTTAATAAAACTAGAAGAAACAACAAAAATTTCACTCACACCTTATTAATACAAAATACAAATCACCTTTGAAGGTTTTTTTGAAAGACATATATAGTCAGTATTTGACATGCTAATTGAGTTATCAGCCTCAAAGGCTGATGAAAAAGAAATCAATTATCACATGGACTTTATTCTACAGCCTGTAAACTGATAAATAACACTGGAGCCACCCCTTACTGGGCTTCTGCCCAACATCTCTGCTGCTGGCATCCTCCTGGAACAGATATATGGTTGGTAAAGTAGGTATGTGGGAGTAAAGCTACACTGATTACCCCCTGAGTTTAAAAGTTAAATTTAGGAGATCCTACAGCCCAGAGTTCCTTAATAATGCAGAATTTTTATAAGGAAAAACCTAAAAACCATGTAGAAAGGAGGAGCAATCTTGGGAGTACTGTATTTTCTCCGAGGACTCTTTTTCACTATTGTGATTGTGTGGGGTTAGTGTGTGTGTGTGTGTGCCTGGTGTGAATGTGTATGAGCATATATATGTGCCAGTCACATGAGTGAAGGTCAGAAAACAACTTTATAGAATCAGTTCTCAGCACCTTTGCATCGGTTTCAGGGATTGAACTCGGGCTGCCATGCAGATAAGCTTTGTCACCATGTTTGCATGACAATAACCTTTACCCACTGAGCCATCTTACTGGTCAAGTTTTTTTAAAATTATTAGCATTTTGTATGTATGTGTATGCCCACATGCTGTGGAGTCAGTTCTTTCCCTCCATGTTTACATGAGTTCCAGGGATTCGATCCAAAATTGCAGATTTTCCTAGCAAGCACTTTTGCCCACTGAGCTACCTCACAGCCCTCTCCAAGATTTTAAGAAGTTTAAAATGTACATGCCCCCTTTAAAGAATGTTTTCTTTAGAATTTATAATGAGGCATTATATGGGTGTGTCACAAGTCTAATATCGCTTCGATAATGATAAAGATAGATGAACCTTTTCTCTATAAAATAATTTAGCCAACACTAATAGTTAAGGCTCAGGTTCTAGAATCAGAAGCACTGGTTTTGATTCATGGTTGTGACCACTTAGTTGCTGGATGTTTAGGTAACCTAAGAAAGGTTACCTAATCTTGTTTAACTTCAATTTCCCCAGTCATAGAATAGAGATCATATGAGAAATTAGTTAATTATGGTACCTATGATAGAAATGGTACCTGACAAAGATGAAATACTAATAAACTATGCTTGCTATGATGATAGTTATGGTACTGATAGTAGTGAAGATGATGAATATTCTGTCAAGTGCAGTGGAATTTATGTTGTTACCTAAAACAAAGGAGAATGAAGTCTATTCTTCATTCTTATATTTTGCAAAATATAACACATGAAGACCTGGATATAGAACCATACCAAACTAGGTCCCTACCTTCAAAACAATTATTTCTTTTAAAGCTTCTTTATTACACATCTGTAATTGTAAAATTTAGTACTTTTAATTCATATCTTCCTCAACATTGGCTAAACTTGAAAGAGCTGATGACATATGACATACCTTATCCTTCAAAATAAAAAATTATCAATACAACCTTGATCACTCCTGATTCACAGAAGGAAAATGATGAAACACAATGCATCAAAGAAAGTACTAGTCCACTGGCTCATATAAAAGGAAAGTCTGAACTCAGGGATAAAATATGATCACCTGTTAAGTACAAGGACCAGAATTATCATAATCATATTGTTTAGAACATAATCATATTGTTTAGATTCCAGTTGCAATGGGGCTGCCTAGGCCTTGACAATAAAGTCAATATTTTGAATTTAAGTGACTTCTCATCACCTAGTGTCTTAGTTTTTGCATATGCCATTTTTGTAATTGGATGGTGGAAACATTAAAAGAGTCCCAGTCCTTACAGAGCATGAATTTCCAAATGCAGGTAACAAATGTAGCTCATTACACGGAGATGGCAGGTATGAAGAACTACTCAGGCCTATTCTCAGTTGGAAAGATTAGGCTTCCTTAATTCTTAAATTAATTCTTCTTTAATTCTAAGAAAACCTTAATTCTTTTTTATTTATTTTTAAAAACAATCTTTTCTCATTTTATATACCAATCCCAGTGCCCTCTCCTTCTCCCCACCACTCCCCCTATCGTCTCCCCACCACATCTCCATCCACTTCTCAGAGAGGGTGAGGCCTCCTATGGGGAGTCAACAAAGTCTGGCAAATCACTTTGAGGCAGAACCAAGGTCCTACCCCCTTTATCTAGATTGAGCAAGGCATCCTGTCAAAGAAAATGGCCTCCAAAAAGCCAGTTCAAGCACTGGGGATAAATCCTGGTCTCACTGCCAGTGCCCCCACAGACTGCCCCAGCCAAACAACTGTGACCCAAATTCAGAGGACCTAGTTTAGACTTAGGCAGGTTCGCTGTTATCAGTCCAGTGTCAGTGAACTCCCACTAGTCCAGGTCCAGTGTTTCTGTGGACATCCCCATCATGGTCTTGACCCCTTTGCTCATATTACTGTTCTTCCCTCTCTTTGAATGGACTCTGGGAGCTAGCCTTACAGCTAGCTAGGGATCTCTGCATCTGCTTACTGGATGAAGGTTCTATGGTAACAATTAAGGTAATCATCAATCTGACTATAGGGAAGACCAGTTCAGTTACCCTTTCTACTATTGCTTAGGGTCTCAACTGGGGTCATGTTTGTAGATTCCTGGGAATTTCTCTAGTGCCAGGTTTCTTGCTAACCCCATAATGACTCCCTCAATCAAGATATCTCTTTCCTTGTTCTTCCTCTCTGTCCTTCCCCCATCTCAGTCATCCTGTTCCCTGATGCTCTTGTACCCCCTCTTGTTCTCCCTTCTCCACATTCCCCATGCTCCAAGTTTTCTCAGGAGATCTTATCTACTTATCCTTCCCAGGGGATCCATGTATATCTCTCTTAGTGTTCTCCTTGTTACCTAGCTTTTCTGGGGTATTAGACTATAAGCTGGTATCCTTTGCTTTATGTCTAATATCAACTTATAACTGAGTATATACCGTGTTTTTCTTTAGGTGCCTGGGTTACTTCACTCAGAAAGGTTCTTTCTAATTTCATTCATTTGCCTGCAAATTTCAAGATGTCATTTTGTTTGTTTGTTTGTTTGTTTTCTGCTGAGTCATATTCCATTGTGTAAATGTATCACATTATCTTTATCCATTATTTGGCTGAGTGGCACCTAGCTTGCTTCCAGGCACTGGCTATTATGAATAATGCTGCTAATGAACTTAGTTGAACAAACATTCTTGTGGTATAAGTGTGCATTCTTTGGTTATATGCAGAAGAGTGATATTGCTGGATTTGGAGGTAGATTGATTCCCAATTTTCTTAGAAACCGCCATACTGATTTCCAGAGAAGCTGCACAAGTTTACACTCCCACCAGCCATGAATTTACTTTGCATCCTCTTTAGGATAAGCTGTCATTGGTGGGTTTGACTTTAGCCATTCTGAGTAGTGTAAGATGGTATCTCAGAGTCATTTTTGATTTGCATTTTCCTGATGACTTAGGATGTTGAGCAGTCCCTTAAGTGTCTTTTGGCCATTTAAGATTCTTCTGTTTAGAATTCTCTATTTAGATAATTCTTCTGTCAGAAGTGGGTTTGACGAAGATTTTTTCCCATGCAGTTGATGGCTATTTTGTATTATTGACGTGCCTTTTGCCTTACAGAAGCTTCCATTTATTCAATGTTACTCTCATTGTCTGTACTACTGATGTTATGTTTAGGAAGTGCTCTTCTGTGTCCATGTGTTCAAGGCTACTTTACACTTTCTCTTATAGAATAAGGTTCAGTGTGGCTGGATTTATTTTGAGGTTGTAATTTACCTCAGGACTTGTAGCCCATCTCTGTTGAGAGCAGTTTGACAGTGTAAACTGCTTTTAGCTTTTCAGAGGAAGGCTCTGTCACACAGATAGTTACCATACACACAGAAGTGTTCTAATCAGGAAACATCTGAGAGGGCACCAAGAGGAGGTAACCGCGAGAAGTGTCTGATCATTATTTCTTAGTTTATGCTGTGCTTCATCCCTCACCTTCTTTCTTTCCTTTGTTTACCTCTGTGGTCCCTGTGGTCCCTCTCAGTTTACTCCCCAATGCCAGCTGAAACGTGGCATTGGTTTTTCCTTTTACCTCACAAAGGACTC
The DNA here is from genome assembly GCF_000317375.1 of Microtus ochrogaster. Taxonomy (NCBI): domain Eukaryota; kingdom Metazoa; phylum Chordata; class Mammalia; order Rodentia; family Cricetidae; genus Microtus; species Microtus ochrogaster. The sequence continues at coordinate 5,104,370 of NW_004949115.1, forward strand.
CCAGTACTGTATGTTGAGGTGTTTCATCCATTTGAACTTGAGAATAACATATTGCAATTCCCGAGGATGTTTGAAGGGCTAAATGCCTTTGTTGACAGTTCCATATAGGATAAGAATGTCAACCTTCTGTGTCCTACTCCATGCTGCTCCCACAGGAGAGAGAAGCCCCTGAGTGGGATGCCCTGTGAGCTCACTGACCTGGTCACAGCAACAGAAGAAGCAATAGCCAGTATAGCAATACTCTTGAATGTACCTTCCATTCAGACTCTTTCATGGTTTATTTGTTCAGGACTAATACATCTCAGGCTCCTCCCACATCACTTCCCAAGACAGAGTCGGACTCCACATGAGGCTTCAGCCCTAACTACTGCTTTCTTTATTAGTGTATGATTTGATTCCATTACAAGGGTTGGAATGCTCTTCCCTGGACAAGAACTGAACCTAAGCCTTTGATTCTATTTGAGTAGAGATTTAGCATAGCTTTTCTTCAGCACCGGAAGTACACATGTAGTTCCATGGCACTCCCAGATCTCTCTCTTCCCAAGGTCAGGCTCACCTGTGCAGTTTCTCTACATATTTGAATACAGATTCATACACTTCTGAGAATAAAAAAGATGGTTTTTCCTTATACCTCACAAAGGACTCCTAGTACTGTATCTTGAGGTGTTTGACCCATTTGAACTTCAGTTTTATGCATGGGGATAGATATAGATCTATTTGCATTCTTATACATGTTGACATTCAGTTATGCCAGCACCATTTGTTGATGATGTTTTCTTTTTTCGTTTGTACAACATTATTTTGCCAAAAATCAGGTGTTCATAAGTATGTGGATTAATATCAGGGTCTTTGATTTGATTCCATTGGTCCACTTGTCTGTTTTATGCAAATATCAAGCCGTTTTTCATTACTATAGTTCTATAATAGAGCTTGATGTCAGGGATGGTGATACCTCTGGAAGCTCCTCTCTTGTACAGGAATATTTTGGTTATCCTAGGTTTTTGTTTTTCCATATGAAACTGAATATTGTTCTTTCAAGGTCTGTGAAGAATTGTATTGGGATTTTGATGGAAATTGAATCTGTAGATTGATTTTGGTAAGACTACAAATTTTATTATGTTGATCCTACATATCTAAGAGCATGGGAGATCTTTCCATTTTCTGATATCCTCTTCAATTTCTTTCTTCAAATACTTGAAGTTCTTATTATTCAGGTCTTTCACTTTTTTGGTTACTGTTACCCCAAGATAGTTTATGTTATTTGTGGTTATTATAAAGGGTGATGTCTCTCTAATTTCCTTTTCAATCCTTTTGTCATTTGTATATAAAAGATGTAGAAGGAGCGGTGGGCTGCGATCCCGCCCAGCTCCCGCATGCCTAGCTTTACACCCCAAAAAAACAACATACAAACTGTATTCATTTAAACACTGCCTGGCCTATTATATCTAGCCTCTTCTTGGCTAACTCTCATATCTTGATTAACCCATTTCTACTAATGTGTGTAGCACCATGAGGTGGTGGCTTACTGGGAAAGATTCAGGATGTCTGACCTGGTGGTTGGATCCATGGCGTCTGACTCACTTCCCTTCTTCCCAGCATTCTGTTCTGTCTACTCCACCTACCTATGTTCTGACCTATCAGGCAAAGTAGTTTCTTTACTAATTAACCAATGAAAGCAACACATAGAAAGAAGATCCACCTACATCAATAAAACATGGGTGGACTCAGAACTGAGAACTCAGTGTGCAGGAGATACTGAGTTAGCCCCCCCCATACTATCCCATGTCTCTGTGATCCTTTCTTATCTCCACCCATCATATAGCATTTTGAATCCTCATGCCCCAACCCTGAAATGTACTACAATGCTGCAGCTAGGGTAGCAGCAAAAGTCACCCCAAAAATGTGGCTCATAGCATCCAACATGGTGTGGTCCCCGACAGTGGATTACATTCAAAGATTTTTTTTTATGTTGAACTATACCTGCATCTGTGGGATGAAGCCAACTTGATCATAGTGGATGATTTTTTCTGATGTGTTCATGGATTCGGTTTGCCAGTATTTTACTGAGTATTTTTGCATCAATATTCATGAAGAAGATTGGGCTATAATTTTCTTTCTTAGTAATGTCTTTCTGTGGTTTGGGTATCAGGGTAACCGTAGCCTCGTAAAAAAGAGTTCAGCAATGATTCTTCTGGTTCTATTGTATGGAACAATTTAAAGAGGATAGGTTATTAGCTCTTCTTTGAAGTTCTGATGGAATTCTGAACTGAAAACATCTGGCTCTGGGCTTTTTTGGTTGGGAGACTTTTGATGACTGCTTTTATTTCCTTGCAGGTTATAGCTCTATTTAAATTGTTCACCTGATCTTGATTTAATTTTGGTATGTGGTACCTATCCAGAAAATTGTTCATTTTTTTAGATTTTCCAATTTTGTAGAGTATAGGTTTTCAAAGATAGAACTATCGATTCTCTGGAGTTCCTCAGTGTCTGTTTTTATGACCCCCTTTTCATTGCTGATTTTGTTAACTTGCATACTTTCTCTTTGCCTTTTAGTTAGTTTGGATAAGTGTGTATCCATCTTGAGTTTCTCAAAGAACCCACTCTTGTTTCATTGGTTCTTTGTATTGTTCTCTTTGTTTCAAATTTATTGATTTCAGTCTCGAACTTGTTTTTTTTTTTCTTCTTACATCTACTCCTCCTGGGTGAGTTTGCTTCTTTTCCTTCTAGAGCTTTCAGGTGTGCTCTTAAGTCACTCATGTAAGATTTCTCCAATTTCTTTATGTAGGCACTTAGTCCTATGAACTTTTTTCTCTTAGCACTGCTCTCATAGTGTCCCATAGGTTTGGGTATGTTGTACATTCATTCTCAATGAATGCTAGAAAGTCTTTAATTTCTTTCTTTATTTCTTCTTTGACACAGAAGTCATTCAGTTAAGCATTGTTCAATTTCCATGAATTTGTAGGCTTTCTGCAGTTAGTAATGCTGTTGAATTCAAACTTTAAGACATGGTGATCCAAAAACATACAGGGGGTTATTCCAGATTGTTTGTTTGGTTGGTTGGTTATTGTATCTGTTGAGGGAAAACCTTAATACTTAAATACGTCTACATCACTGTTAATGATAACAATAATTCTGAATCAGAAATGCATTTATTTATTGTATACAAAGCATCTTTTGCCATACCCAACAGCATCTTATCCCTCCCTAATAATTCCAGAGACCATGGCGATATACTTGCCTGGCCATGAATAAGAATTCAACTTATTGTAAACAATTCAGTATGTATCTTCCTGTTTCTGGCATAGAAGAATATGTAGAATGTTCATTTCCTAAAATTAAGTTTCCAATAACTATGGTCCAATTCTCAAGAATCTTCATCATTTCAGCTTCCCTAAAGAATGCCTCTACTTTAAAAAGTTCTTGAGATTTTTAGCAAAGGAATTGTTTCTTCAGTCAAAAGCACACAATAAAAATTGAGTTCTGTGATTGGAGCAGATTGGTAGGCCCAGAGTAGTACTTTCACAGATGCTTATTTTGTATTTCCTACCTTTCAAACCCAGTTTTCCCACTATAGCTATATGGTTAAATGCATAGGTCTTAGAGAAAGACTATGTCAAATTGAAATCTAAATTTGGCATTTACCTTAATTTCTTCAATCTTTGCATCCCAGTGTTTCTTCCCCTATAATGTAACACTCTGTGCTCTCTCTCTCTGTGCTCTCTCTCTCTGT
>NW_004949115.1:5108199-5161426 GCF_000317375.1 Microtus ochrogaster
CTCTCTCTCTCTCTCTCTCTCTCTCTCACACACACACACACACACACACACATACACACATGCACAAACACTCACGCGGAAGAGAGAAGGTACAATCATGTATGCCTGCTATGCTATTATTAACTCTCTAAACTAAGGTCATAGCATGCGGGAAGCACTTAAATTATTTTAAGAGCAAGCAACAATGAAGAAAACGAGATCTCTATGACTCTGGGTCTCCATTAAAGATAATTCGATCACCTCTCTATTTCATATTAGGATAGCATTGGGCAAAAAGAAAATTGTGTGATTACAATCAGATAGATAATACATTTCTTACTAAAAGAAAAGAAAAAACTGGACACGGTGCCTCGGCAAGTATACAAATATTTCAATTAGAGTGTAAACACTAGAGAATTATCAGCTGGTAACATGATTCACTTCACCAAATTAACAACTGAGGCAATTCTGAGATTCAAACAGAAGCCAAGTCATGATTTCTCAGGTTTAGTGACAACAATTTAGGAAGGCTTAAGAAATCCCTGCATCTGGGAAAGATTATGCAAACTAGGTACTTTACATTGTGCCTGTACATCATAATGTAGAATCACAGCTGTGAATAAACATCTGGATAGCATATATGTGATTCTAGCCAATCTCTAAGGGAACTATTATATCAAAACAAGTGCCAGTTGAACATGTCTGAAGCTTACAAAACTTCTAACTTTAAGACAAACAGCCTGTTTAAGATCATAGGATTATAAAGCTATGTGATTTTTCTTCTGAAATTATTTCTACTTTGTTAGAGACATTGTTATACATTTCAAAAACCAAAATCATTTTGTTCTTTGCATTCATTAAGTCTATATGGTCATTTCTACAAATGAGGTAGTAATAATCACCCATTAAAACATTCATCTAATATTAGCACTTCCTTGTCTTATTAAGAGACCTTAGCAAATGGGTCACTGATTTTTTTCTAACCTATTTATAACTATTTATTGAATGAAGTACAACTTGTTACACAGTCAATAGCTGGTATTATTTCTAGCAAAAGTCTGATTGTGTAAAGTAACTTGCCTAGCCATATCAACAGGTATCTAAGGTACTCCATGTGCAAAATGCTGTTGATAGATTGAACAATGCTTAATGTATGATGAAGATAAAATATGAGTCAAAGGACACAGAAAATTAGTAGTGGAAGGAAAAATGTGGAAGGTATCATTCAAGCTCTTCATTTTATGAATGGATGAACAATCAATTTTGGAATGGGGGTTATTAATGGTTGTCTAGGGGATGTCCTAACTTGTTCTATGGGAAGGACAGAAAAAAACACACCTGAATGTAGAGAAAGAAAAAAAAAAACACCAACCTGTGGAAAAAACAGCTTTATTTCAAACCGATCCCTTTGGAATAAGGGAGGTGGTCCAAAAGCTGGGGGTTCATGAACAGGTTTAGGTGTTTTATAGGCTCCTGAGCCATCCACTTTCCTCTACTGGTTTTGCCTAGATATCGACCCCATGCCCCCTTTCGCACTCTCCTTGCAGTGTCTTCTAGGAATACGATTCTATTTTAGAGAGCCCGTTCTCAGTTTCCTTGCATATCGATGCCCTTTTAACTCTTAAGTTTTACAGATAAGACCCACAGAAGATGAGCCATTTGACTTTGTCACATGCTTGGTTAGTGCTGCTAGCAGGGAAATAAATTACATTATTTAAATCATATATTGGTACTTCCTCTACTACACCACAGTATACCCAGCAACCTGGGTAAGAAATTGGAACAAATTTAGTGAAGATCAAGTAAAACAAGAATGAACTGAACAAAGATGCAGCATCACATTAGTAAGAGAGGAAGAACAAAAATAGAAGCAAGGAGGTCATTTCTTGGGAAACAAGTATGATTTCTGGAGACCTGAAATTATTTTACTTAAAAATATTCAGTTTATCAACATATTTGCTATAGGTACTCTTGATTGGACAATCCGAAATGGTGAAGCTCCAATTCATTCATTACATAATGTTTGTCATCATTTGCTCCAGATCACAATCCACCCCCATCATCTCTAACTCAGTTTGACAAGAAAAAACACCACAATAAAATTCAATATCCACCAATTCCAGTCTAGAGACACTCGGCATAGGTATGGATAAATACGAATAGAAAAAATATGGTATTTGAAGAGACTGAGAGTATGAGAGTACTTCAGACCAAATCATGAAAACGCTTTAAGTTCAAACCTTTTGCGAAGAGAACAGGGAAGGAATCACTAGGTGTTTGTGACTATGGGAGAAACATCATTTAATATATTCTTTATAGAGAATTCTGCTGGAAAGAATCAGGTAGGAAAATGGGGTTGACACAGGAAGATTAGTTGGGTGATGATATTACAACATTCCCTATTTTCAATTAGGAAGAGTTAAAGGATCTTTTGCACAAGATAACTATAGTTAATAGCAGTGTACTGTGTTTTGAAAATCACTGAGAGTAGGTTATAATTATCCTCACTAAGAAGGCAAGTATTTGAGGTGGGACAGATGTTAATAAGCAAAACCCAGTCATTCCACAATGTGTACATACTTCAAAGTGTGATGGACATTTTAAGTATATACATTTTTTTACAAATTATGTAAGTTTAAAAGTTAACATGATTATTTTTAGGAGTGGAATGGTCAACTGCTTCTAAGAAGAAGAATCCTTTGAAGTATTTCTCTACTTACAGGAACAGCTTTTCAGACTCCTGCAGAGGCCTAAGAGAGGAGTCCCAAGGGGACAGTAGGAAAGCTGTGGGAAGGAGAACAGGTGGGGAAAACAGAGAAGCTGCTGCTAACCCAGCTGATGAGTGACAAGCCTCTGAACCAGCAAAGCCAATGAAGAGGTACATGAAGGTGATATGGGAGCTTCTCCCAAGACACCACTCCAATTGATTAAATGAAAGTTTCCACAGTACTGTCTCCAAGACAGTGTCTCTGGTAGCCTACTAAACGGATTGGCCTTGACATGGTAGTATCTGAGATTGTGGTTAAAATCAAATTCTGGAAGTTTAACTAGGTCCTATCTCCATAGACTGTGGGGTCCCACAGAATTGAGTCTGCTCCACCTTGACTGAGCTAAAAGAATTTAAGCCTACACTTGCTCTTTCAAAGTTATTGACAAAAAGTCTGACTCAAAGAGTGAGTACAAACAAGATATCCTGACCTAGGGTGTGGTTAATATCTGACAAAATAGGCTTCAAACTAAAATCAATCAAAATACACAAAGAAGAACATTTCATATTAATCACAGGAAAAATCCATCAAGAGGAAATCTCAACACTGAACATCTATGCCCCGAATACAAGGGTACCCTCATACATAAAAGGAACACTTCTAAAGCTTAAATTATACATTAAATCCCACACACTAATAGTGGGAGCCATTAACACTCCACTCTCACCACCGGGCAGGTCAGTCAGACAAAAAATGAACAGAGAAATAAGGGAACTAACAGATGTTATGACTCAAATAAACTTAACAGACATTTATAAAACATTTCATCCAAACACAAAAGAATATACCTTCTTCTCAGCTCCTCATGGAACCTTCTGAAATATTTACCACAGACTTAATAACAAAACAAACCTCAACAGATTAAAAAAAATGGAAAAACCCCATGTATCTTATCAAATTACTATGGCTTAAAATTAGAATTCAACAGCAACACTAATTACAGAATGCCCACAAGCACATGGAAATTAAACAATGCTTATATGAAGCATCAATGAGTCAAGGAAGAAATAAAGGGAGAAATTAAAAACTTCCTAAAATTCAAAGTAAATGACTACAAAACATGCCCAAATTTATGGGACACAATGGAAACAGTGTTAAGAAGAAAGTTTATAGCACTAAATACCTACATAAAGAAGCTGGAAAAAATCCCACACTAGTGAATTAACAGAACATTTGAAAATTTAAAAAAAAAAAGAAGCAAACTCACTCAAGAGAAGTAGACGTCAGGAAATGATTAAACTGAGAGTTGAAATCAACGAAATAGAAACAAAGGAAACAATATAAAGAATCAATGAGACAGAGTTGGTTCTAACAAAATAGACAAAACTTTATCTAAACTAACCAAAAGGCAGAGCGAGAATATCAAAACTAACAACATAAGAAATGAAAAGGGGACATAACAACAAACAAGGAGGAAATCCAGAGAATCATCAGATCATATTTCAAAAATCTGTACTTCACAAAATTGGAAAATTTAAAGGAAATGGACAACTTTCTGGATAAATATCACTTAACAAAATTAAATCAGGACCAGATAAACAAATTAAATATGCCTATAACTACTAAAGAAATAGAAACAGTCATCAAAAGTCTCTCAACCAAAAAAAAAAATAGAGGGCCCCATGAACAGTTTATACTTCTACAAGATTTTCAAAGAAGAACTAATACCAATACTCCTCGAATTGTTCCACATAATAGAAGCCAAACGAACGTTGCCAAACTTTTTTAATGAGGCTACAATTACCCTGATACCAAAACCACAGAAAGACATTACTAAGAATGAGAATTACAGACCAATATCACTCATGAACATCGATGCAAAAATAGTCAATAAAATATTGGCAAATCAAATCCAAGAACAAACCAGAACCATCATCCACCATAATCAAGTTGGCTTCATCCTAGAGATGCAGGGATTGTTCAACATATGAAAATCTGTCCACATAATCCACCATATGAACAAACTGACAATAAAATCCACATAATGATCTCATTAGATGCTTAAAAAGATTTTGACAAAATACAACATCCCTTCATGATAAATGTTTTGGAGAGAGCAGAGATATAAGGAACACACTTAAACATAATAAAGTAAATATACAAGAAGCCAACAGCCAACATCAAACTAAATGAAGAGAAACTCTCAGAGATCAAACTGAAATCAGGAACAAGATAAGGTTTTCCACTCTCTCCATATCTATTCAATAGAGTCCTTGAGGTCCTAGCTCAACAAAAGACTACAAAAGGAGATCAAGGGGGATGCAAATCAGAAAAGAAGGCACACTCTCACTATTGGTGATGATATGATAGTTTACATAAGAGACCCCAAAATTCTACCAAGGAACTTCTACAACTCATAAACAAACACCTTCAGTAATGGAGCAGGATACAAGACTAACTCAAAAAATCAGTAGCCTTCCTTTGCACAGATGATAAATGGGCTGAGAAAGAAATCAGAGAAACATCACCCTTCACAATAATCACAAATAGCATAAAATATTGCAGAGTAACTCTAACCAAACAAGTGGAAGACTTGTATAACAAGAACTTGAAATCTTTGAAAAAAAGAAATTGAAGAAGATACCAGAAAGTGAAAAGATCTCCTATGCTCTTGGGTAGGTGGAATTAAATTAAAAATGGCAATCTTACCAAAAGCAATGTACAGATTCAATGCAATGCCCATAAAAATCCCAGCAAAATTCTACACAGACCTCAAAAGAATTGTACTTAACTTCATGTGGAAAAGCAAAAAAATTATTTTTTTTAAAAAAAAGAATAGCCAAAACAATCCTGTATAATAAAAGAACTTCTGGAGATATCATAATCCCTGACTTCAAACTCTACTACATAGCTACAGAAATGAAAACAGTCTGCCATTGGCATAAGAACAGACTGGAGGACAAATGGAATCAAATTGAAGACCCGGATATTAATCCATACATGTATGAACACCTGATTTTTGACAAAGAAGCAAAAAATATCAAATGGAAAAAAGAAAGTATATTGAACAAATGGTGCTGACATAACTAGATATTAACATGTAGAAGAATGAAAATAGATCCATATCTATCACCACACACAAAACTCAATTCCCAGTGGATCAAAGACCTCAACATAAAGCCAATCGCACTGAACCTTATAGAAGAGAAAGTGGAAAGTACATTTGAATGCATTGGCACAGGAGACCACTTCCTAAATATAACCCCAGCAGCCCAGACACCGAGAGAAACAATTAATACATGGGACCTCCTAAACTGAAAAGCTTCTGTAAACAAAGGACACAGTCAACAAGACGACAGCCTACAGAATGGAAAAAGATCTTCACCAACCCCACATCAGACAAAGGGCTGATCTCCAAAATATGCAAAGAACTTAAGAAATTGAAGAACAAATAATCCAATAAAAATTGGAGTACATACCTAAAAAGAGAACTCTCAACAAAGGAATCTAAAATAGCTGAAAGACACTTAAGGAATTGTTCAACATCCTTATATCATCAGAGAAATGCAGATCAAAACAACTCTGAGATTCCATCTTACACCTGTAAGAATGTCCAAGATTAAAAACACTGATGACAACTTATGATGGAGAGGTTGTGGGATAAAGGGAACACTTCTGCATTGCTGGTGGGAGTGCAAGCTGGTACAACCCCTTTGGATATCAGTATGGCGATTTCTCAGAAAATTAGGAAACAACCTTCCTCAAGACCCAGCAATATCACTTTTGGGTATATACCCAAAGGATGCTCAGCCGTGCCACAAGGACATGTATTCAACTATGTTCATAGCAGCTTTTTTTGTCATAGCCAGAACCTGGAAACAACCTAAATGCCCCTCACAAAAGAATGGATAAGGAAAATGTGGTATATTTACACAATGGAGTACTACACAGCAGAAAAAAATGATAGCATCTTGAAATTTGCAGGCAAAAGGATGGAGCTAGAAAAACATGATATTGAGTGAGGTAACCCAGACCCAGAAAGACAATTATCATATTATTCACTCATAAGTGGTTTTTAAATATAAAGCAAAGAAAACCACCCTTCAGTTCACAATCCCAGAGAACCTAGACAACAATGAGGACACTAAGAGAGACATACATGGATCTAATCTACACAGGCAGTAGAAAAATGCAAGAGCTCCTGAGTAAAGTGGGAGCATGGAGACCATGGGAGAGGGTTGAAGTGGAGGGGAGAGGAAGGGTGGGGAGCAGAGAAAAATGTAGAGCTCAATAGAACCAATAAAAAAATAAAACAGAAGGAGACAGCTTTCAAAAACAGTCTCATTCTAGATTCCTGGAGGCTAGATCACCATTTTCAGATTGAGGTCAATGTAAGAACCAGTGGCTGGCTGCTTTGCTATTTGGATCTTCAAATTGAACCCCAGTTTCAGACTCTGAGCTTTTATTAATTGTGCATCATTTTCAATTGGGGTATTTAACGATTAAAAAAAACAAGAAATGATTGAGTATTTACTGTGTAGCCCTCCAATGACTATCCTATGCCTCTGTATTTCTTTTGTATCTGTTTATTCTGCCAAACATTTCTAACCCACATGTCCCTACCCTGGAACATACAGACACTGAGGCTAGATCCTGACAGATCATGCTCCAATATGTGACTATGACAAGAAATCTACACCAGAAAAAAAAACTGTCCAGAACTGAGTATGGTAATAAAATAGCTGAAAACCTATGAAGATGATGATTATGATATCCCATAAAATGCTAAGAAACTCAGACTTCTACCAAAGGGGAGAAGACAGTGGGATCAGACAATGGAATGGATGGGCATGTGCCTACAATGCTCAATATAGCCAGGAGAAATAGCCAAACAAAAGACATATAAAATGACTACTAAGAATTTATGAACTCCTAAACTTGTTGAAATGTGTCATTGAGCAGTGTATGTTGTAGACTGGGACAAAATATTTCCATTAAATACTTCTTCAAGAACTTTCTACCATATAATTCATTTCTTTTATTATTTTTCCTTTTATACAATGAAAATGTGTATTATTTGAACCTTAAATGGTGACCTGTGTGATTCTGAAATGGACAGTACTTGAAAGCATTCCTGCTATCACGGAATTAGTGATATCTTCAGTTGCCTGCACAATATATTATATCTCCTCAAACAGTCCTGTCAGGTAGATGTTAATACCCTTACTACTCTAATAAAACTATCTCAGTTATCTTGAAGGGAAATATTTCAAAATTTAATATAACACATTAATATCTTCTCTTTTGCTAATCTTTCCATTTGCCAACCTAGGCTTGGGTGTCTGTTTTGCCTTGTGACACCTGATATTTATTTCTTTTTTATTTAACGAGCTCATTTATTACTCAAAAAATTAAGTGCATGAACAAAGTAGGGAGAATAAGAGCAACTTGTTCAAGCAACTCATCCTTTAAATTTAAAATTTTAAAAACTGTTAGTTTCAAACACCACACCAATGTAAACTTTATTCTTTCTTTTATTTTTTTTTCTAATTTTAAAATAATCTCTTCTCATTTTACATACCAATCCCAGTTCCCACTCCCTTCCCTCCTCCCGTTCCCCCTACCTATCATCCACCTGATCACCTATCTATTCCTTAGAGAGGATAGGGCTTCCCATGGAGAGTCAACAAAGTCTAGCACATCACTTTGGGGCAGGACCAAGGCCCTCCCCACTATCTATAGGATGAGCAAGGTATCCCTCCAAAGAGAATGGGTTCCAAAAAGCCAGTTCAAGCACTAAGGATAAAGCCTGGCCCTACTACCTGTCCATGACTTCACAGACTACCCAGGCCTCACAACTGTCGCCCTAATTCAGAAGGCCAAGTTTGGTCCTATGCAGGTTCTCCAGCTATCAGTCTAGAGTCAGTAAGCTCCCACAAGCTCAGGTCAGGTATTGCCGTGGCATCTACAGTATGGTCTTGACCCCTTTGCTCTAATTATTACTCGTCCCTCTCTTCAAATGGACTCTGGGAGCTCAGGCCAGTGCTTAGCTCTTAAGGTTCTATGATGACAATTAAGGCAGTTATCAATCTGATTATAGGGGAAGGCCAGTTCAGGTACCCTCTCCACTATTACTTAGAGTCTTAGTTGGGGTCATTCTTGTAGATTCCTGGCAATTTTCCTAGTGCCAGGTTTCTTGTTAATACCATAATGGCTCCCTCAATTAAGATATCTTGTTCCTTGCTCCTCCCTCTCTGTCCTTTCCTCATCTCAGCCATCCTGCTCCCTCATATTCTCCTCCCACCTCCCCTGCTCCCCTATCCCCCCTTCTGCCTTCCCTTATCTCTCCTGCACATTCCCAATTTTCTCGGGTGATGTTGTCTATTTGACCTTCCCAGGGGGTCCATGTATACCTGTCTCTCTTAGTGTTCTCCTTGTTACCTAGCTTCTCTAGGGTCTTGGAATATAAGCTGTTTATCCTTTACTTTATGTTTAATATTCACTTATATAAACTCTTAATCAAACTTACCAAAAGGCAGAGAGAATATGCAAATCAACAAACTCGGGACTGAAAAGGGGGATATAACAACAGACTGAGAAAATCCAGAGAATCATTAGGTCCTACTTTAAAAACTTATAATCCAGGGACTGGAGAGATGGCTCAGTGGTTAAGAGCACTGACTGCTTTTCCAGTGGTCCTGAGTTCAATTCCCAGCAACCACATGATGGCTCACAACCATCCATAATGAGATCTGGTGCCCTCTTCTGGCCTACAGGCACACATGTAGACAGAACACTGTATATTAAATAAATAAATAAACTTAAAAAACTTATACTCCACAAAATTGGAAAATCAAAAAGAAATGGACAGTTTTCTGGATAAATATCACATACCAAAATTAAATCAAGACCAGATGAACAATTTCAATAGGCCTATAGCTCCTAAAGAAATAGAAACTGTCATTAAAAGTCTCCTAACCAATAAAAGACAGGACAAGATGGCTTCAGTGCAGAATTCTACCAGAACTTCAAAGAAGAGCTAATACCTATACTCTTCAAATTGTCCCACACAACAGAACCAGAAGGGACATGGTCAAAGTATTTTTACAATACTACAGTAACCCTCATACCCAAACCACACAGACTCAACTAAGAAAGAGAATGACAGACCAATATCCCTCATGAACTTTGATGCAAAATTACTCAATAAAATATTGGCAAACAGAATCCAAGAACACATCAAAAAATCATCCACCAAGATCAAGTTGGCTTCATCACAGAGATGCAGGGATGATGCAACACATGAAAATCTGCCAATGTAATCCACCATATTCAAAAAAAAAACTGAAAGAAAAGAAACATATGATCATCTTATTGGATGCTGAAAAAAACCTTCAACAAAATCTAACACCCTTTCACGATAAAGGTCTTGGAGAAATCATGGCTACAAGGAACGTATCTAAACATAATAAAAAGCAATAAATAGTCAACATCAAATTAAATGGAGAGAAACTCAAAGTGATTCTACTAAAATCAGGAACAAGACAAGGCTGTCTACTCTCTCCACATGTATTCAACATAGTATTCAAAGTTCTAGCTAGAGAAATAAGACAACAAAAGGAGATTAAGGACATATAAAGTGAAAAGGAAGAAGTCAAAACTTTCACTACTTGGAGATGATATAAAAGTATACATAAGTGAGCTCCAAAATTCTACCAGGAAACTCCTACAGCTGATAAACACCTTCAGTAATGTGACAGAATACAAGATCAACTCAAAAAATCAGTAGCTCTCCTATATACAAATGATAAAAGGATTGTAAAAGAAATTAGAGAGGCATCACCCTTTACTATACTCACAAATAACAAAATATCTTGGGGTAACAGTAACTAAAGCAGTGAAAGACCCATATGATAAGAACTTTAGATATTTGAAGAATATATCAGAAAATAGTAAGATCTCCCACGTTTTGGATAGGTAGGATCAACATAATAAAAATGGCAATTTTACCAAAAGTAGTCTATAGATTCAATGCAATTCCCATCAAAATCTCAACATTATTACTATCAAATATTCTTAGTTTCTAGCCCCAGTGCCAACTCTCAGGCATGTGAGTGACCTTTGCTTTATTAAAAACACCTTTTGAGGATGGAGAGATGGCTCAGCTTCTAAGAGTCCTAGTTGCTCATCCAGAGGTCCTGAATTCAATTCCCAGCAACCACATGGTTGCTCACAAACATCTATAATGGGATCTGATGCCCTTTTCTGGCATGCAAATATGTATATAAATCTTGCCAACCTGGTATGTTGGGTGGTGTTTGTCATTTGTATTCTAGATTACATGATGCTTACAAAATAATTTTCAAATGAATATATATGGGTTCTCTTATTTTTCTTGTGTTATATGAAGCTTCACTCCCAGCTGAATAGAAAGCCAAAAGATAATGAATATGCTCTTTGCAAGCAGATGTTTGCTGTTGTTTTAAATGAAACAAATATTATTTTACTGAGTGGCAAGGTGTTAAAAACTTTATCATTCATGAGAATGTAAGCATTTCCATTAGAACCCACAGCCTTTCTAAGTGCATTCATTTTTCGTTTTGGAGATAAGTTGGAAACACAGTTTGGTTGTTTCTAAATTAAAACAGGGACATTAGAAAATATCTCTTGTAGTCAAAGACATTATGCCAAAGTGCAATGTTAAAGAATTGCAATAAGAACATGAATCAACTTCCAGGCACACTCCAACCACAAACAAAGCTTTGAAGTCCTGCCATGCTTTGAAATGGCAAAGTAGAGAGCCTGCCAGTCAGTTAGTGACAAATCAGCATCTAATGTCCCACCTGATGAACAGCCCTCAGAAATTCACTGGTTCTAATTTCCTGAAGTGTACTAGGTTTTCAGAAAAAAAATACAAAATGCATCTTACATGAGAGTAACTTGCTGATAAATCTTGGATAGACCGAAGGAAAAAAAAGTATACTTGTCAAGTAAATATTCTCCCTCCAAACCTTTCATGTCAAGGTCACCGACATAATATCAAACCATGTAAACCCTGAATCAATAGCCCACACTCAAAGAAATGATCAGTTCACCTTACAAACCAAGGTTATCTTTGGCTACAAAATTATCACCTCATAGATGATTGGTGTAAACAAACAAATACCTTAGCATTAGAATAATATATCTTTTAAGATTGATAGTTGATAGCACCATGGCTACCTTTGTGTATTCTAGATGCACATCCATAGTTGGAAAAGCAAGTTGTACCATTTACTAGGTATTTTTAACTTTTATGCACCAATGAGAAAAAAATCCACAGAGTTAAGGTCAAAATTGAATGCATGCTAAGCCAGGTGGTGGTGGCGCACACCTTTAATCCCAACACTTGAAAGACAGAGGCAGGCAGATCTCTGTGAATTTGAGGCCAGCCTAGTCTATGGAGTGAGTTCTGCACAGCCAGGGCTGTTATACAGAGAAACCTTGTCTCAAACAAATAAAATGTATGACAAATATTTAAAACAGTGTCCAGTACATACCATATGTCCAACAATGATGATGTCATAAAATTAAAAAAGTGTACAAAATTCAATGATATGAATAGGCATGGTGGAGGGAAAGAGAAAATAGAATTTCTATACTTTTCCTTTTTAATTCTTCAAGCTTTGAAATGGTTTTCCTTAGAAAGTCACTAGACATTTAGAAAATAGTTTAATAAAGCCTTGGAATAATTTAACATGATAAGTCACAGAGACCAATGATTTTCAGGGAAATATGGAAAGCAAAGTTCTCTAAGATCCTTACACTTGATGTAAGTACTTTCATATTTGATTACTACCAAAGACATTGCACCAGCCTTACTGCAGCTGCACAGTTCAACACAAGAAAACGTGCTGTACCATTCCCACTTAATCCATTGGTCAGTTCCTATATGCTTTTCAGACAAGGATGGGATGTTCTCACATGGAAACTAAAGATAAATCTAAATCCTACGCTTACCAAACACACTAAATTACTGTACATATTTCTTAGTATTGATGGTACTTACCCATTCACAGTGATCAGGTCCAGGAAGAGTAAAAGCTGTTAACCTGTAGTGTCATGTGTTTACCTAGATATACTTGAGTCCATGCAAATGGCCAACAAAGTGGAATATATTATAAATACTATGATTAACAAATCCTTAAGCAAAACTCAGGAACATCTTTCTTTTAAATCCTCGCTAATTCAGAAAAAAATTTTTTAAAAAGTTTAGAGTCCTCTTGAACCCATGTATTCAGATACTTTATTCTCCTATTTGTGTTTTCAGTGGAAACAGAAGAGGGTTCACACATACATATGCAGGTACACATGCATATGCTTGCATAACATATTTCATAATACACTATATGTTCTGTATTAGATATTTTAGAGAACTTCAAAGCTCACGGCATTAGAAGAGTTTGAAGAACACAACTCTATAACATGTCACACTAGGTACAGCCTTTAAAACAATTCTTTTCCATGTATTTTCCCCTATTTTTACTCACCGAATGTGGACGTAAGTGTTAATGGATGATAGATACTTCTCAGAGCAATTGACAAAAGTCAGCTCAGTCAACACACCTTTTTAGAGTATATGTAGATATTGTCCAATTATCATCAACCCTATTTAACAAATGGAGCAGCAAAGGTAAATGGATTTTCTGAAATCAAGCATCTATCAAGTTGCAGAATGAGACCTTAAATCCAGGAAGCCTCTTTTCAAATTCAGGCCCTAAATTACCATGACCTAAACTTTCTGGCCATAGTAGTTAATGACAGACAGAATAATAAAAAAGGTATGAGATTTTGACATCTTGCTGCAAGAAAATAAAGCAATTATTTGTGTGTGTGTGTGTGTGTGTGTGTGTGTGTGTGTGTGTGTGTGTGTGATGCACAGTGTCTTGCCTTCTGTTTAAAGACAAATTTGAGCTGTGGCTTCCCCTCCAAGGGCTTAGTAGTAAAGCAAAAGCAATCCTCAGTCTGTTAAATATCATTCAAGTTCTAAAAGGACCTGGGAGAGAGAGGAGGTTGGAAGCACTGGGAGAAATTAGAAGGATTGGGAACAGTGACCAGGATATATCATATGAGAGAATAATCTAATAAAGAAAGAAAAGAAAAAAAACATGAATATTGGACATGCACACAGGGAAAAATGTTTCTAAACGGCTCTCTGAATTGATACACTTTCTTCACTCTCAACCTCTTCTCTGGGTTTACTGGTTTAAGTAACAACTGTTACCAAACTGACTGGCAAATTCTCTCTTTTGGTTGGCTTGACATGGTAAAAGCATTTTCTTGTCACAGACAGGAGAAAATTGCCACTCAAAAGAAGTAGGGTAGTAGTGGCAATAGCAATAGGACATCGAGTGTTTACTGTAATCACAAGTGCTGCTCCCTATGAAATCCTCACAACAATCCTGCAAAGGGAGATGACACTGCAGGGCCACATACAAAGGACAAGAATTTAAAGGAGTAAATAACTAAGGTCCTACAAGTACAGGGAGGAAAGGGAAGGGGGAAGTGATAAAATCCTATTTTAATTAAAATGTATTTTAAAAAAGGATTTGAATCAAGGCCTATTTGACTTCAATGCTCCTTGTGGTTTCCATCAGGAGAAATATATAAAGCCCTGGAGTAAAATAAATGTGTAAATGTCTTGCTAGTATTTGCTTTGCTAGGATACAACACACACATGATTTACATTCAGACCTTAAAACTCTCAAGACCAGTAAAAGAGTCAGAGACAGTCCCTGCTACCTCTGTTAGGTGTCCCACAAGAGGATCAAGCTAGAAAATTGTCACATATAGGCAAAGTGCTTTGGTCAGTCCCCTGCAGGCTTGGTTGTTAGTTCAGTCTCTGTGTGCCCTTAAGAGCCCAGGTTAATTGATTCTGTGAGTTTTCTTGTGGTGTCCTTGACCCCTCTGGCTTCTATAATCCTTTCTCCACCTCTTCTGCAGGATTCCCCTGAACCCCGCCTAATGTTTGGCTGTGGGTCTGCAACTCTTTCACTGGCTTTTTGTACCCTTCTCCCCATACTGGGTCACCTTGCCCAGCCTTAATACATGTGGAGGTGCTTAGTCTTACTGCAACTTGATATGCCAAGTTTTGTTGATACTCATGAGAAACCTGCCCTTTCCTAAACAGAGAAGGAGCAGGAGTGGATTGGGGGTTGTGAACAGAGTGGGGAAGAACTGGGAGGAGAGGAGGGAGGGAAAACTGCAGCCGGGATGTAATATATAAACTCCAAGGTTAGTTTTAGGCAGAATATTCCTAACTTGATGCCTTTGCTTATAATGTTGATCTAACTTCAGATTGAGAGTCAATCTCTGTAACTAACAAGAGGGGACAGTTAGCAGTTTCTTCCCATTGACAGCGTTCTAAATACTGATGATAGTCTTCTCTGACACTGGGAATCTAGAAGAGGGAGAATAAATCCTGATTTTTGCATGTTAGTTGGTGTTAGGTCCAGGCATTTGGGGAAAGAAAAGGAAGAATAAAGCACATTCTCACATCATTAGGCAAAGCATTACGCTTGCTGCTTAATAGAAAGGCAGATATATGCAAAAATAAATCTTTATTCCAATTTTCCCACTTTCTGCTTTAAAATCTTAGTGTGCATGTACACACTTATGACAAAGTGCCAGCACTCTCAGTAGCAAATGGTATAGCTAAAAATGCAAATATCTTTTCCATTACAATTCCATTTACAGTCACTCATAACTGCATTAACCATCCTACATTTTAGCTAAAATATTCTCTGTTTGACCTGAGGCCAAATACTGACTTTTTATCTTTTCCAAATAAGTTTGAGAAAAGTTCCCTTTAGCTATATTTGAACCTCCACAAAAGAAGGGAGGAGGGAAATCCTCATTATGACCCAATGGGGACAGGTAAAGAATAAAACTGAGAATTTTGGGGGTTTTGTGTCCAAATGGGATAAAATAGAGAATTATCTGAACTTTAAAACTCAACATTATATGATAATATATTTTTCTATGTGTGGAAAAAAACACACATGAGTGAGTTTTTAACTTTTAAGAGTAGCTTGCTGAACTAACAGATACCCTCTTCCAGGAAAGGTTGCTGCTTGAGAAAAGAAAAAAAAAGGCCTTCAGGGAAAATAATGTCACAGGAGAGTGGAACAAGGGATCAATTAATTCTCTTATCCCAAAGGATATGATTTTTGGCTCAGCCCCTGGGGTTCTAATCTATTCCAGTTGGATGTAGTTTTGTTGGGTTTAACTGTCCCCAGGTCTTTATATTCGTTTCTGTCCAGGAGCATCCCATCCACTTTCATCAGCTTGAGGGTATTTCAAGGCAGAAACATCTGTTTTTATGAGCCATGATGACAAGCCCTAATCATGTCACATATAGCTTGTTTCAAATAATATTTTTCATCATGTTTTCTGTATTGATATTTGTGTCAGTGTGTGGTGACATGTGTACAAAAGAAATGTTTTGATTTGGAAAATAACTAAATAAAAGTCATCTTTTAAAGTAGTAACTACTGTTTAATTTTATGCTCTGGTAATAAAAATAATCAATTTTCATTAGCTGATAATAAAAAAATCCATTTTCATTAAAGAAACTGGGAAATTTGGAAAACATAAAAGAATTAAATGATAATCACCAATATTTCCTAATAACTGTAGCAAAGCATAGACGATTCTAGCACAAACACTTCACTTGTCATTTTGATGGAATTTTTCTGTGCAGTACATTGCTTGCCTTCAGCATGCCAAAATACTAAGTCCATTAGCTCTTCCTTTTTCCAGAAATACTTCTCATTAAGATTAGAGACTACTAGATTGGTGCTATTTTGCAACATTTTGATGTGTCATTAGTCCTCTTTTTTATACACTTCTTATACGAACTCAACAAATTTTACAACATTCAATCCATGTGCTCCTATATCTTAAGTGTATATACCTACAAAGAATCTCTCCCTCTCAAGTATGAACTTATCCCTTCAGATCCTCTACAAAATTTTGCTATATTTTTCCCATTGGAAAAAAACAAACTTTCTTCTTTGATATTTTCATACATGTACATAAGATAGTTTAAATGATGCAGAGAACTACAACCAAACATTAGGCAGAGCCTGAGAAATCCTGAAGAGGAGAAGAAAGGATTGTAGGAGCCAGAGAGATAAAGGATATCATAAAGAAAACCCACAGATTCAATGAACCTGGGCTCTGAGGGGTTCACAGAGGCTGAATGGACAGCCAGGGAACCTTCATGGGACTGACTTAGGACCTTTGCATATACGCTACAGTTGTGTAGCTTGGTCCCTTTGTGGGACTCCTAGCAGTGGGAGCAGGGCTGTCTCTGACTCTTTCAATGTTTTGGGGGATTCTATTCCCCATACTGGGAGGAGGCGCTTAGTCTTAGTACTACTTGATATGCCATGTTTGGTTGATGTCTATGGGAGGCCTGCCCTTTTCTGAAGAGAAATGCAAGATGAGTGGATGAGGAGGGCAAGGGAGGGGCTGGGAGAAGAGGAGGGAGGCATCACTATACTGCAGGCATGTAAAATCAATCAATCAATTGAGATAAAAACGAAAATTGAAAAGAAAAACCAAAAAAAAGAAAGCTAGTTTAAAACCATACACCTCATATTACCCTTTCTTATCCACTCTCAGTGAACATATTTTATTTCCCAAAGTGTTCACTTCCTACATTCACGAGCACGGTGTTGGGTTACTGGAGTAGAGAACAACAGCTAACCCTCTAAAGAAAATGACTCATATTCTGGAAGCCATTAACTGCCAATGGCTCCCCTCTCCAAAGAGGGGTAGGGCCTCTGGAACCACTTCCCCATCTTTAATGGACATTAAATGCTCCAACACTGCACAATTCTTGTGCAGGTAAACACAGCTATGAGTTGATGGGTACAATGGCCATGACATGTCCAAAAGACAATGTTTCTCAGTTTTCCTCATTCTCTGGCTCTTTTAAGCTTTCTGTCCCTCTTTTGTGATATTCCCTGAGCTATGAAGGCAGTGATATAGATGTCCTGTGTGATTCTCTTTCGTTCTCAGGATTGTCAGCCACTGGCCCGAGAACGGGTTGGGAGCAGAAGCAGGAACAGGGTACAACAGAAATAGCCCTCCAGAAGATAACTTCAGCAAGACAACTCCATTCCAGAGTATATGGAGTATATAGGTTTGGGGAAGGTAGCTGGGGAATCACCTAATTTGCATTAAGTGGCATGCTTCTATCAGAAGGCTTCATATGGTATGTGGCAGCAGGGCCCTACTGCAAAGCTCCTAGGTCTAGTCTTAGTTACCATTTTGGGCAGCAAGGGGAAAGCTTCCAGCAGGGAACTATGCCAAGGGTCATGCTAGAGATAAATCAGGCAGCCAGGCTTAGAGACAGCTTTCAGATAAGCTCAGTCCTCCAGGCCTAGAGACATTCTCCAGATAAGGACAAGTAGAGAGCAGGAATTCTTCACTGGGGCGGGGATCCCTCCTGTTGCTGAGCTTGAGGAGAACTGCCAGGCTAGGCTAGACTGCAATCTCTGACCAGTAAGGCCTCCCAATAGTCCTATTTAGAGCTGAACATTCAATAGTCATTTATTCCTTATACATTCATCCATTAAGAATTTCTGCCTTATCTATCACCTACTGCAAACAAAAGTCCCAGTGACAAAGGCTGAAAGCTACACTAATATATGAGTAGAAATAAAAAATATTTCAAAGACAACTTGATACCATGTCAGTTTAGCCAAACAACAGTAAAAGGTTTCCCTTAGGGTCTAATATTTCCTTAGTTTCAGGCTTTTGTAAGGATTATCGTACCAGACATAGATTACCTCTTGTAAATTGAGACTAAAATTCAAGCAGAAAACAGTTTGTAATCTCCATAATAGACATGCCACTATTGTACTAGTAGACAAATAGTGCTTGACAGTATGGTATTAAAGCTCACACGATTAATAGACAAATAATAAGGTAGATGACTTTCCACCCAAAGAAGCAGTATAGTACCTTCTGCCACAGTGAAATCTACCCAGCAGGAAAAAAAAGCTTCAGGCTAAATTCCAGTTTGATTTCTCAATATACTGTAGCCACCTGGTATGATTGATTCAACAACAGAGTCTTACTATCTGGTGGGCAATCAAGAAGAATGACAATAACATTTATTGTTTAGGGAACCTCTATAGATTCACTGACCAACCATTAATAGAGTGGTATCTCACACTAGGTTTTTCATTTAATAACATAGAATTATGAAGCAACATTATGCATCCACACAATGTAGCTCTATTCAAGCTCTCTCACTTTTTAAAAAATAAAGTATGTTTTCAATTAGCTTACAAAGCTGGTGTGGGAGAATGGTCTGTATTCTGTCAGTTATTTTTTAAATAAATGCTGATCGGCCAGTAGCCAGGCAGGAAGTATAGGTGGGACAACCAGACAGGAAGAAGAGGCGGGGCAATGAGAACAGGAGAATTCCTGGAAAGGAGGAAGCCCATTCCTCAGCATTTCTGACCCGACCAGAGAAGAAGCAAGATCTGACTGCCTTGCTGAATAAGGTATTGAGCCACATGGATAACACAGATAAGAATAATGGGCTAATGATGGACTATATAAGTTATAAGAGTTATTAAGAAGCCTGACCTAATGGGCCACTTAGTTCATAAATAATGTAGACCTCTTTGTGATTTCTTTGGGACTTAACAGTTGCAGAAACCAGGCAGCACAAGGGCCAGGTGGGACAGAAAACCTCAGACAACACAAAACAGTAAGTTACCAAAAGACTCTTCTCCATATGCTTAATTTTAGTTAACTTTTCTTCACCATCTCCTTTGCCCAATATTCCAACGGCCATTTAAATGTCTCCATTCCCAGTACTTTCAGGTAGGCATTTATTCTATTATCCTCCCACTCTTTAGGCCTCTTCCCTCTCCCCCTAATTTAACGGTACCCTTCCTAGCTTCCTGGTTTGTATACACACTCCACTTTAAACATATAAATCTCAAAATTAGAAGCTAAGATCAGGAGAGACAGAGAGACAGAGACAAACAAAGAAAGAAGATGAAGTATTTGCCTCTTACGATCTGTGTTGTTAATCAGTATAGTAGTTTTTCATTCCATTCACTTACCTCCAACTAGAGTTTCATTAACTATCCATCAGTTGATGAAAATCTAGGTTGAATCCATTTGTTAGGTATTGTGAATAGGGCAATGGTGAACCTGGATCTGCAAGTGTCTCAGTGATAGAAAATACAGTTCTTTGTGTATGCATCACAGGAGTGATATAGCTGGGACTCATGGCATTTCTATTTATTTTTCACTCTTTGAGAACATCCCATAGTGGCTGTACTAATTTACATTTCCCAAATCAGTAAAGTAGGGTTTCCCTTTTTTACATACTGTCCATCATTTATTGCCATTTGTTTTCATGATGATGATCATTCTGCCAGGAGATGGAATCTCACAGTAGTTTTAATTTTTACTTCCCTGAAATGAAAAGCATTGAATACTTTGAAAATATTTTAGCCAATTCTATTTATTCTTTAAAGAAATTTCTCAGTTTCACAGCTCATTTTTATTTCACTCTTTGTTTTTTAGTTCTTCACATATTCTAGATATTAATTCTCCTTCAGTTTTATACCTAACATGGATTTTTTTTTACCATTCTGAAAGCTGTTGTTTCACTTAATCCATTACCTCTGCCATACAGAAGCTTTTTTAAAAAAAATTGTATTAGATTTATTCATTTTATTTCCCATGAGTTTTACCCATATGTATGTACGTACACCACATGCACGTCTGGTGCCCTCAGAGCTAAGAGGGAGTTAAATTCTGTAGTAATGGATGTTTATGAACCACCATGATAGTGCTAGGAACCAAACTCAGGTCCTCAGCAAGAGCAGAGTGCTCTAACACCTAATCTAAATTTTAGCTCCAATAACTATAACATTTTTGGCATTTTGTTTTTTTATTTTTTAATTGTTTTTATTGAGCTATATTTTTTCTCCATTCTCCCTCTTCCTCTCCCCCCACTTCTAACCACTCCCATGGTCCCCATGCTCCCAATTTACTCAGGAGATCTTGTATTTTTCTACTTCCCATGTAGTTTAGACCATGCTAAGGGTCCTCATTGCTATCTGGGGATTTCTGGAGTTGTGAATTATAGGCTGGTTTTTCTTTGATTTATGTCTAAAAGTCACTTAAGTGAGTACATATGATATTTATCTTTCTGTGTCTGGGTTACCTCACTCAATATGATATTTACTAGCTCCATCCCTTTGCCTGCAAATTTCAAGATTTTCTCTGCTGTGTAGTACTCCATTGTATAAATGTGCCACATTTTCCTTATTCATTCTTTAGTGGAGGGACTTTAGGTTGTTTCCAGGTTCTGGCTATGACAAAAAATGCTGCTATGAACATAGTAGAGCACATGTTATTGTGGTACGATTGAGCATCCTTCATATATATCAAAAAGTGGTATTGCTGGGCCATGAGGAAGGTTGTTTCCTAATTTTCTGAGAAATCGCCATACTGATGTTCAAGGGGCTGTACCAACTTACAATCCCACCAGCAATGCAGGAGTGTTCCCTTTACCCCACGTCCTCTCTAGCATAACTTGTCATCAGTGGTTTTGATTTTGTCCATTCTTACAGGTATAATATGGAAATCACAAAGCTGTTTTGATTTCCATTTCTCTGATGGCTAAGGATATTGAGCATTTCCTTAAGTGTCTTTCAGCCATTTTAGATTCCTCTGTTGAGAGTTATCCATTTAGGTCTATATCAGTTTTTTATTGGATTATTTGTTCTTTTGATGACCAATTTCTTGAGTTCTTTGTATATTTTGGAGAGCAGACCTCTGACTGATGTGGGGTTGGTAAAGCTTTTCCCATTCTGTAGGCTGTCATTTTGTCTTGTTGACTGTGTCCTTTGCTTTACAGAAGCTTTTCAGTTTCAGGAGGTCCCATTTATCAGTTGTTTCTCTCAGTGTATGTGCTGCTGGAGTTCTATTTAGAAAGTGCTCTCCTATGCCAATGTATTCAAGTGTGCTTCCCACTTTCTTTTCTATTAGGTTCAGTGTAGCTGGCTTTATGATCCATTTGGATTTGAGTTTTGTGCGTGGTGATAGATATGGATCTATTTTTATTCTTCTACATGTTGATATTCAGTTATGTTAGCACCATTTGTTAACTAAGCTTTTTTCCATCTTATATTTTTTGCTTCTTTGTCAAAAATCAGGTGTTAGTAGGTATGTGGATTAATATCCAGGTCTTTGATTTGGTTACATTGGTCCTCCTGTCTGTTTTTAGGCCAATATCAGGATGTTTTCAGTAGTGTAGCTATGTAGTCGAGATTGAAGTCAGGGATTGTAATACCTTCAGCAGTTCTTTTATTGTACAGGATTGTTTTGGCTATCCTGGTCTTTTTGCTTTTCAATATAGTTGAGTATCATTCTTTCAAGGTCTGTGAAGAATTTTTCTGGGATTTTGATGGGCATTGCATTGAATCTGTAGATTGCTTTGGTAAGATTGCCATGTTAATTCTACCTAGCCAAGAGCATGGGAGATCCTTCCACTTTCTGGTGCCTTTTTCAATTTCTTTCTTCAAAGATTTCAAGTTCTTGTCATACAAGTCTTCGGCTTGTTTGGTTAGAGTTACTCTGAGATATTTTATGCTATTTGTGGGTATTGTGAAGGGTGATGTTTCTCTGATTTCTTTCTCAGCCCATTTATCATCTCTGCAAGGGAAGGCTACTGATTTTTTGAGTTAGTCTTGTATCCTGCTCCATTACTGAAGGTGTTTGTTTATGAGTTGTAGAAGTTCCTTGGTAGAATTTTGGGGTCTCTTATGTAAAGTATTATATCATCACCAATAGTGAGAGTGTGACTTCTTTTCTGATTTGTATCCCCTTGATCTTTTGGTGTCTTATTGATCTAGCTAGGACCTCAAGAATTCTATTGAATAGATATGGAGCGAATGGACAACCTTGTCTTGTTCCTGATTTCAGTGGGATCTCTGTGAGTTTCTCTCCATTTAGTTTGATATTGGCTGTTGGCTTCTTGTATATTTCCTTTATTATGTTTAGGTATCTTTCTTGTATGCCTGCTCTCTCCAAGACGTTTGTCAAAGAGTGTCGGATTTTTGTCAAAGGCTTTTTCAGCATCTAATGAGATAATCATGTAGTCTTTTATTTTTTCAGTTTATTTGGTGGATTACATTGACAGTTTTTGTATGTTGAACCATCTCTGCATCTCAGGGATATATAGAAGCTTTTAATTTCATGAGCTCTAATTTGTTGGTTATTGTCCTTGTTTCCTAAGGAAGTTTCCTCAAAAGTTGTTGGATGTAGTTGTATAGTCTTGTGCCTGGGTCCTTTATTAAAATGTATTGATCTGCATGTTTATTTTTGTTCCACTGTATTGTTTTTATTACTATGGCTCAATAGTATATCTTAAAACCAAGTATGGTGATGACTCCATCATTTTCCTCAGAATTCCTATTTGCTCCTGTTTTTTCATCTACATAAAGCTGGAGACCATCAATATAAGAGTAGCGAGTGTCCACTCTTGTCTTATTCTTTATTTTTGTAGAAATGCTCCAATTAAATTTTGCATGATATTGGTTATAAGCTTGCAAAATAAAGCTTTTATTGCATTAAAATAGGTCCCTTCCATTCCTAGTCTTTTCAGATATTTTATTATGAGAAGATGCTCTATTTCATTAAATGCCTTTTCTGCATGTATTGAAATGAAGATGTGATTTCTGTCCTTGAGTCTACTCTATTTATATGATACAGTCCATTCATTGATTTGCTTATGTTGCACCATTCCCACATCTCTTGAATGAAACCAACTTGAACCTGAAGAATGATCAATTTGTACATTCTTAAATTTAGTTCACAATTAATTTATTGATGATTTTGCATCGATATTTATGAAAGAGATTGGTCTCTGATTTTCTTCTTGTTGTTTCTTTATCTGACTTTGGCATCAGGATAATATTGTTACCTTAAAATGACTTTGAAAGCACTTCTTCTATTTTTAAGTCATGAACTCAATCAGAAATGTTTAAAACTAAACCTTCTAGTCAGGGATGTCAATGTATTTCTTTGATCCTAGTACGCAGCAATGTTTTCCTTTAATCCTAGTACTCAGAAGGTTGAGGCAGGTGAATTTCTATGAGTTCAAGGCCATCTTTGTCTACACAGTGAGTTCCAGGCTAGTCAGAGCTGTACAGTATCTCTGTCACAAATAAGCAAACAAATAATAAATAAAATCAAACATTCTAACATAGTATAATACAAATACATACTAATTTGATACCTACATGCTAAGAAATGAGTTATTAAAATTAAAGTCATATTCAATACTTAAAGACTTTGTTTTCCATAATTAAATCATTATAATCCTTATAGTAGCAGAACATTTTGTATGTGCCTAAAAAAGAATGAAATTTACAGCATGAAGCACTTTCAAATATCAGTGAAAGAAGTTTCTGACAGTATCTGCTAATGTACCTGCATGCACAGAGCAAAGTGTGGCCATTGTCCCTTTCAGGAATAAGGGTGCATAAAGTTTATAAGACAGCATGGAAAACTTAGATTTCATGACACACTGGAGGTTGAATTTAATATTTTTGCCACTGTGTATTCAGAAAAATGTTACTATTAATAGGTTCTTCACAAACCCCATATTTATGTCTTTAATCTCCCTTGAAGAGTCCCAACCTGCCATTTAAGAAGCAAAGGTGTAGGAGAATTCTGCTTTATCTACATTTTTCTCCATTTTCTGGAGAAAGTTAATCAACTTTTGTAAAGGAGTTTAAAACATACAAGTGGAATCACTTATTTAAAGTAACTCTTGGATATACACTCACTTTACTTTTTTTTACTTTGTTGCATTTACTTAAAGCCTTCCTGTTCCAGGGTTCATACATTATAATCCCACTAAAATCTAGCCTAGTTTTACCTTGTATGGATCCTACTAGCTTTGGAGCATTTAGTAGAGCAGAAATTATTTTCAAATTATGGTGTTTTTCAGAAATTTAAAACCATAGTCTCAAGATTGAAACTTGTACCCATCTCCTGATATAACATTGAGGAGAGTTCTAATGATACATATGCGTCCATGTCACTCACACAGTACAAAAAGAATACTGAACTTGAATGCAGAACAGCCACTTTACATTTCTCTTACACACCTTTTCAATCTTTATTGTGCTAATCTACAAAATGAGAATAATAACCCTTGCATTTATCTCTGAAATGTGATAACCAAAAGAAAATAGAAAATAAACAGATGCCTTAAGGTATGTTTCCACTGCCCCTCCAAGCATAGAGTGTCTCAAACCCAGTTCTGTTTGACAGTCCTAACTTGGCTAGGGGATTAGATTATGACACAGATCTTCTGTGTATTGTTTTCTCTATCTTCCATGTAGTTCCTCCTGTTGAACTGTTTCACAGGGCAAGTTTAAAGTTAAGATGTATTTGGTGGTATATCTTTGATAAAAAAATATCTGTGCTAGTTCTAGAGGATAGGGAGCTTTCCTAAAACAAAAAGACAAAAAGTATGGGTATTATAGAGCATTATATTTAGAAACTAATACTCAAGTAGAAAATCTCAGAGTAACCTAAAAATATTAAATAAGGATTTTGAGGAGTAACATTGAATGATGAAATATAAATATCTAGGCTATGAGATTTAAGGAACTAATCTCATGTACTTAGGACAAATAAGCAATGTTATTAATGATGATGATCCATTAATCTGGATGAATATGACTCATGTCAAAATTCATGACTTGAGAAAGTATCTCTGGGGACACAGGACAGACAGAAATATGAGCCGTGGAACATTACTCCAAAAGAAAAATCTTTCTAGTGTTTGGAGTAGAATACAGACTTATATTCAGTCAGACACTGAAAGTAAACATTTTGGCAATAAAGATGCAAATATAAAAATGGCTATGATCTTCACTTGATTTTAGCCAAAAGGCCGAGAAACGATTGGCTATGATCTTAAAATGCCGAAAAAAATGCTCCTATATTTGTTTTTAAAGAAAAATACACTCGATTATATATTCCTCATAGAATAAAGGAGGCGTGCACTATTAACTAGAAATAAGCAAAGATAAATGGATTCTCAGAGGGCAACAATCACCATTAAACCACATGATGCTACTCTGATCATTATTCTCATTACAATCATTTGCATACTGACAATGTGATTGTTCAGAGCTTATACTATGCAGGTAAATTAGAACCATGATTTCATATAAGGATATCGGGGTTTCTGTCATAAGTGAAATCTACTTAAAATTATTTCCATAAAGATAAATATAAAAATAGTCAAAATCCATTGTATTAATTTAAAAAAATTAGAACAAAAAAGTAGCAGGCATTCCCATTTGTCCTTGCATAGAGTATATCCTCCAATTCTATATTATAATTCAGATTTTGTGTATTTTGTTTTTCCCAAAGTCACATATCTGTTCTATCTGAATTTCATGTAGGACTAATAGTAGGTTTTTAAAATTTGAAGCCTAACTATCAAAACAACCATTTTAATTGCCACGTCTGTGGTATGGGTCTCTCTGGTACTAGGGAATGTTACTTATAGTGCTTGAGAAAGTACATTCTTCAGAGAAAGCATTCATAATCTTATCTGAAACCCTTCTTTTCCTCCCAATAGGTCAGAGTTCTCCTCCTCCTCCTCCTCCTCCTCCTCCTCCTCCTCCTCATCATCATCATCATCATCATCATCATCAATCTTATACAATCCAGTATTTAATATATATGTCTTGCTGATCATATATGAAACTCCTTGAAGGCACAAACCACGTGCATTTTCCTCATTGTGTCCACCCTTGCACCTTGCACGGTGCCTAACATATGGCTTGTGCTCAAGGAGTATTTTCTGAGCCCACCTGTCCCTAATAAGTGATCCAATTATATCCCCGGATCTCTGACTGCTGAAGTGGTAATGCTTCAAGTCAAGAACTTTTACATTGTTCTTATTTCTAAAGAACAGAGGGAGAGGATTTATAAAGTTTGGTTTGTGCAAGTTGGAACAGATATATAACAATCTCTAGTTGTTTTTTTCCAGTTGCATGTGAAGAATATGAAGCTGGGGAGACAAAGGATTTATCAAAGAGCATACAATCAGCCAGTGATGAAAATAGTTATGAATTTCTAGTTTTTTTGCTCTTTCAAAACACTATAACAAGCACCAAGAGAAGTATGTCTTAGAAAAGAAGCGGAGAAAGAAACCAAATAGAACTGTCACCACAATAACAGCAAGTTGTCACAAGATTAGTGACAGTGCCAAACAGAGTTGCCATACAGAGTTCAAGATTAATTAACAATCATATCTGTCTGATGTTTCTTTAAGGTCTTAGAATTCTAAAATTGGTTTGTCTGTTTTTAGGCAGGGATATGCTCAAGTTAGGGTCTCTCATTGCTTTTCTGAATGCGCCTCCTTCCTACTCTCTCTCATTGACTGCCCAGGAATATATTCCCAGACTAGGATCCATTCTGATAAAACATCTGCTTGTTTTTTACCTTCTTGCCAGCAACACAGCACTGTCTCTGGCAATCCCCTAAAACCTCTTCTGAATCTGACTTGTGGGAATGTCTGGAGCTTTTCAAAAAGAAACTGTGTGGATGTGTTCAAATTGGCTACTCTTTCTGCATAAGGTTCCCAGATGGGAACACACAGAAGACTTCAAGGAATTAGTGACTCAATCTTGACCCCCTCTGCCTAACTGTTCTTTGGCTTCACTGCACAGAGGAAACTAAATGGTGTTCTTTGATAACATCTACCAAATTAAGTATCATCTCAATGACATCAGGGCTATTGAAAGAAATGGGGATTCAGATAGTACAAAGCATGAACTATCAATAAGTAATTCATCATCTGCATGAAATTAATGTGGCATATGTCTGGAAACTCTAAGGTTCTTCATTTATGCTTCCTTGCTAGTAAGCAAACGTAAAAATAAACATAACTATTATCTACTTCACCAAAGAATCAATTAGTCTAAGATACTCTCAAAAATTGTATGTTCTTTGCCTTTTCTTAGTCAAGCCATTTTATTAATCAAATTAATGCTAACTAATGACGGATTGAATTATTGTATGTCTCAAGGCCCAAGTTGATCATGCATAAAATCTTAGCCATCAAACCTGAAATCATTTTACTTACACTAATGCATTTATATACTGTCCACGCCCAAAATACCTTATTCTATTTCTATATATTTTACATTATATATAGTGAGAGATATATTCATCATATATTGTTATTAAAATAAAATTTTAAACCAAAGGCAAGAATAAATTATTTGGTAAGGTATATGACCTAAATTATAATTTAATGCATAATTTTATTCATGGCTATTTCACTCAGAAGATCAAAGAAACACTTCAACCTTTTCCAAGTTAAGCATGATTGTTCTCCAGATCTCTTTTGTCTTTAACTCTGACTCAAAACTACATTAATTCAATTCACTTCATAAAGAATTCATGGGGAAAATGGTAGCATTGTATTTCAATAAAGGAGAAATATATATATATATATATCTTCCTTTCAAACTTTAGTTTCATATTTAATAAGCAATTTTCAAGTACAGTAATTCTATTTACCATTCTATAAATTTTCAAGTTCACATAGATGTGTTTTCAAGTTCACATAGATGTGCTAATAGGTATTCAGTTTCCATCTTGTGGAAACTGAAATCTTTTTTGTCTGCAAGGTGCTTGGCATCAAGACCCTGTAGGGAAGCAGGTGGGCTAGGCGGGCCGAGTCTAATGTTAATGCCAGAGTTACATCAAAGAAGAAACACCACCAGGTTCAAGAAGATTACTCAAGTACTTCAGGACTTATATTCCTGCTGATGAAATGGCCTTTAGTTCTATTCTAATTTTCTTATATTCTTAAATTAATTGTATCTTCTCATACAATTCCTGAAATTATAACACTGTTTCATAGTTTCTTTGTATCTTTCACATACCTATACTAAATCAAATCCTTTACTGCTATATTTCCATGAGACCTTATAACTGCTCCCTTTGATGGATTTGTTTTGGTGTTCTCCCAATTTATTGGGTTGTTTATTTTGCTTTGCCAAGTCACTTTCAATTAAAGGACTCTATGTATGAACTAAGATACTGCTAACTTTGCAGTTCTCAGCAAATCTCAATCATCAGTTTATCAAAGAACAAACCAACTCATCTCTTAGTTACTTCAAATAACACCAATCATTTTTCTTTAGAGATCTTTAACTTTTCAAAGGTCTTAGCGTGAACAGCTTGTCTCTACTCTATGAACTGTCAGCTAAAATGGTTCAACTGAGAATTGCAGAGTCTACCTTGAATATAGTTCATTTACAAGACTTTTATTTTCTGGAAGTTCATCCAGACTGTTGGGCCAAAGGTTTTCACTTTTTTGTTTTCATTGTAGGTCTTTCCTTGGCACATTGGCTATCTCACAACATGATGGCTACATCACAAGTGTGGGGTGATGTAAATGAAAATGACCCCCATAGGCTCTTTCACTTGAATTTTGGTCCCTAGTTGGAACGGTTTGGGAAGAATTAGGCGATGTAGCCTTGTCAGAGGAGCTGTGTCATTGGGGGCAGCCTACAGTATTTCTACTTATTTCTGCCTAGTGACCTTGGATCAAGATGTAAGCTCTCAGTTATGGCATTTACATTATGTTTGTCATGCCTACTGCCATGCTGGCCACCGTGATGATCATGGACGCTATCATGTAAGTTGCCTTTCATAGTGTGTTATCACAGCAACAGTAAAGCAACTAGGATAAGCTGTGAGTTTCTTTTCTTTTTTCTTTCTTTCTTTTTATTTTGTTTTTGTTTTTTGTTTGTTTGTTTGTTCATTCGTTTGTTAGGTTTTCAAGATGGGGTTTCTCCTGTAGCTTTGA
Source organism: Microtus ochrogaster (assembly GCF_000317375.1). NCBI lineage: Eukaryota > Metazoa > Chordata > Mammalia > Rodentia > Cricetidae > Microtus > Microtus ochrogaster. The sequence goes on from NW_004949115.1 coordinate 5,137,828, forward strand.
AGCCTATCCTGGAAGTAGCTCTTGCAGAACAAACTGGCCTCGAACTCAGAGAGATCCACCTGGCTTTGCCTCCCAAGTGCTGGGATTAAAGGCTTGTGCCACCACTGCCTGACAAGTGTGAGTTTCTTAAACTGAAGAAGTAGAAGCCGTTGTCTCAAGTGCTAGGTTCAGAGACTGGCATTTTCATTTTACCAATATTCTATTGACCATAAGTTCATTATTCCTTACCTTATAAAAAAGTTATAGACTATTTGGATCATGTTTTAAATCTATCACACTGATGTAGCTACTACCAAGTATTTATTTATTTTTTTTTATTGTTTAGGCTCTAGAACATTTTTTGGAATATGATAAAACTAAAGACCCTCTGAGCCGGGCGATGGTGGCGCACGCCTTTAATCCCAGCACTCGGGAGGCAGAGGCAGGTGGGTCTCTGTGAGTTCGAGACCAGCCTGGTCTACAGAGCTAGTTCCAGGACAGGCTCCAAAGCCACAGAGAAACCCTGTCTCGAAAAAGAAAAAAAAAGACCCTCTGAATTCCAACACTGTTAAGATCCTTTATCATTTATTTCATGGACATTTTCTTCAAAAATAAACTCTTCACCCAAGGTATTCCAAAGCTTGTCCTTTACAAATATAAATTTCTTCCTTATCAAGTATTTCTTTGTCATATTAAATTTTTCATGTAATAAAACACCCTTTGAGTCTATGCCTTCTTGTTTTATCTTTTCTATAAAGGCTCATACTGTCTCCAATCACAAATGGAAGCATTCCTTAACTATTCTTTGAAACAAGTGAAACATGACCCTAGCAATGCTGAAGCATGCATGGGCAGCCTGTTTACATTGGGTTTTATGGTCTGAGTTGATGAGGATGACCGGCCAGGTCTCTTCCTCAAGGAAGAGTTTCCACTAGGACATGAACTTGGATTGTTGGATTCAGAGTCCAGAGCATTAACCATTACACCACGGGAGCGGGTGCATCCCCTACATACAGAGAATTATTCCATAGCAACACTATTTAAAAGTGAAAGTCATCTCAAGCAAAAGAAGAATGGGCATGGGGAAGAGATGTGCAGGAGACCCATGTCTATATGTGTATAAGCCTTTCAAAGCCTCTCTGGGCCTACTGGAGTCTGAACTCAAGAACAAAAAAAAAAGATAGTTGAAAAGGAGTAGGCGAAAATAAAAACAACATGACATTTGTGTCCAAAATCATTGGGCAGTGTGTGAAGGAGAGAATATGAACCCAAAAAAATGAATTATGCATACATGTGACCTCACCATTAAAATTCACTCTGTACTCTATAATATTCTTTTGCATTTTCATGTATTTGTAATTGTGAAAATGGGATCAATTTGTGCATGCTAAGCAACTGGTTTACCACTGAGCCACATTTTCAATCCTTCCTTATAATCTTTATAGATTCTACCCTACTGTATAGTTAATTACTATTCAAATTTCAGACCTTAGCTAAATTATCACTTCCTTGGAAGTCATTTCCTGACTATGTATGTAAGCCAATTACCTGAGTGAATCTAGGCCTTTATAATTTGCTTTACTTTCTCTTATACTGCAGACCAATCTGTTTATTTCTGCCTTCCTAATGGTTGTTTCATCGAACACTGGTTGTCTAGTGTCCTCCATGAAAGTAGGGCTTACATTTTCTTGAGAAATTATTGTACCCAAGAAACAAATATGTCTCCTTCTAGTTCGAAGATATATACAAAGTAATTGCCATGGGGAAGATGAAAGATAAAGGGGGAAAGACAAAGAAAAGAAAGGAAAGTGCAAGTAATGAAACAGATGATGTTACAAAAATACAAAAAAAGAAGTTTGTTACAAGTTGAAGTTAAAAGGAAGTACCTATTGAGAATATAAGATGTGAACTGGACATTGGAAGAGAAAATAATATCTAGGTATGTAGGTATGTTGAAAAATGGAGGGATGACATTCCAGAAGATGGGGCAACACATGAGCAACGGAAAAGTGGTACATATTAGTCTGATTAGAGATTTGTTCGTTCTGAAGACCAGCCAAAAATATGCCCAAAGGGATAAGTTAAAGCCAGATAGCATACTTTTTACAGGCCTGAATAATGAGTTATGGCTAATGACCTATAGACAAATGTTACTTTCTGCCTTGATAAGAGATGCCTTCCATTTGTAGTGAACAATGTAAATGCAGAGACTCATAACTGCTCAAGGTGCTGAGAATAAATAACTGTTAAGAATTCTGTCCTGAACAAGATAATTATACCATGCCCTCTAAGACTCAGTAGGAAGGGGGAGACACTCGCTGTGAAAGATGAGGCAGAAAGAACATACAAGCTGGAAGATAGGGAGAAGGGCTATAAACCACCATCTCTGGGGAAGATGTAGCTATTAAAATCCTGAACTGACAGCAGCTGTTGCTACCTGCATTGGGCCTGCATGAAACTAGCCCCATCAATAGTCATTTACCAATGGGAGAGGGCTTTACCTTGAAATGATATATTCTGGGAGATAGGGGCTCATTGTCATTGCTTGCAGATCTGTTGGTGAGCCAAACACATGGTCACACAGATGGCCTTGCTTAAAGTAAGTGAATCTCAAAACAACCAGAAGCCATGAATATGAAAAGGGATTTGAAAGAATAAGAAAGTTTTTTTACCGGGGTGAGAGGTGAGATTAATTAGAATGCATTTGATACATAATGGAAAACTTCAAGGAATAAATTTAATCAATTATCAAATAGAAAATAAATGAAAAAATGGCACAGATATGTGAGAAGAAAACTTTCATTTTTTAATTTCCCCATATTCTTTCCCATTTGATAGGATTTGTCCTTTCAAGACTTAAAAGCCATATTTAATCTAGGTCCCGAAATTACTCCCTTCATGACCCTATTATGTTCCTGAGTGTGAATAAGGCTGAGACTAAAAGTCATTGTTGATTACTGTTTAGCGGAAGAAAAAAAAAGGTGTAGTGTTAAACAATTACATTTCATTTTAAGGTTTTCCCTGAATAAAGATAGGATCATGTTCAATTCAAAAGAAAAGCATTCAGAAAAAACGGAATGGTTCTGATGCATTTCTCACTGCTATGGGACAATGGTTTTACCCTGCAAAAATTTGTTTCTTTGTATAGAAGGTTCTTCTGTCTATGTGTTGCATTCATTGGTTGAATAAAGAAACTGCCTTTGCCTTTTTTGATAGGGCAGCACTAAGGTAGGTGGAGTAGACAGAACTGAATGCTGGAAGGAAGAAAGCAGAGTGAGAGAGAGCCACCATGGAGCTGCCAGGTCAGACACGCTGAATCTTTCCCAGTAAGCCATGACCTCATGGTGACATACAAATTAGTAGAAATGGGTTAAATCAAGATTTGAGAATTAGCCAATAGGAGGCTAGAGCTAATGGCCAAGCAGTGTTTAAATTAATACAGCTTCTGTGTGATTATTTCAGGTGTAAGCTAGCTGAGTGGAATGAAAAGCAGGCCCGCTCCTCTTACAACAGTTTCCTGTATTTGTTTAATAAAATGTGATTGGCCAGTAGCCAGGTAGGAAGCATAGGTGGGGCAACAAGGCAGGAAGTAGAGATGGTGCAATGAGAACAGGAAGATTCTGGGAAGAAGAAAGAGTAAGTCTGCAGTCGTGAACCAGCCGCAGGGGAAGTAAGATGAGAACGCCTCATTGATGAAGGTATCAAGCCACGTGGCTAACACAGACAAGAATAATGGGATAATTTAAGATGTAAGAATTAATTAATAAGAAGTCTGAGCTAATAGGCAAACAAGTTTATAATTACTGTAGACCTCTGTATGTTTCTTTGGGATGAATGGCTGCGAGACTGGGTGGGACAGAAATCTCAATCAACACCTCACACCTACAACTTATGGGTATTTAGAAAATCACTATTGAGTCTCTTTTTCATCAAGTGTCATCAAGATCAGTATTCTGGTGTGTGTGTGTCTGTAGTATATCACTCATAAGAATATATTTGGTATCTGGTCATGGTAAATATTCTACAATAGTATCATCTCTACGTGTAGAAAGTCAAACTTTAGTGAAAAATATTGATGACACCACTGGTCTCCAAGCATGGATTCACATTTTATCTGCTATTTAGTGGAATAATATGGATTTTATGATACAGCACAAAATTAGGGTCTTGGAGTCAGACTATGAATAAAATCTGTGGTCATCTATCCAAATTATTTCAGGGTCAGTTTCTTCACCTCTAAAAGTGAGATGACAATTTGATGTGTTGTTACAAGAATGCACATAATATGTTCAACACAGCTGCTAACATTCAGTATTTATTATTATTTCCTTTACCACCATAAAACATAAAGCATAGGTTGAGTTAGAAGTTAGTACATTATTCTTTTTTCAATATTTGAGATGATTTATCTATAATTTGAAATTATATGTTCAATTAAATAACATGAATTAAGACTTTATTTACAATTATTGAACAGCTACTATGTGCTAGACTTTATGCTAGGTATGTGTTAAATATCTACTCTATGCCTAAAACCATTCTACTTTTCCTGGAGAATAAAATTATCAACAAAATCTCTTTCTTAGTTTATACATTGCAGACAGTTCTGTCACATGTTGACTACAAAGTCAGCCAAGTTATTCAACCCAGTCTCTTTTCTTTGTGTTTCTTGAGTCACTAAAGAGTAGTCTTGTTTGGAATTTCTATTTTTCAATATTTACTTTAGTTTGAAAACATCAGATTTATCATTAATAAACTAAAGCTCTTGTTGCAGTATTTTGCACACCTCAAACAGCTGTGACTTTTGTTAAAAGCTTTTTTCTTTCCATTAATATTTGTACCTGATTAAACTTCAATACAGGTGCACATGGCTTGGTAATCATACTTTTATATTTTGCAGGCAGATTAGTGGCACAGGAATTTGCATAAATTTGTTATGCACTGATGCAAAAATGAATGCTCAAGCAACTTTTATTTTTATCTAATCAAATCACTGCTTAATGAAAAACGACTGACTGCTTGCAGAGGTGCACTGAGCCACACTCTGGGGACTCCAAGGATTTACAATTCAGTGGGAGTTCCCTACCAGGGTTTGACTTCAGGACAACTAAAGTACTAGTGAAATCTCTGCTCTGAAAAAAACCAATCTGATCTACACAAGTCATGAGGAGATACTTACAGATGGGACTTTCTTTATTAAAATTCACTTTGCAAAATTAAACACTTAAAAGAAATCAGAAGGGGTCAGTAGCAATAGCATCAATAAAAAGCACACTGGTAGCCTACAGAGAGGCTTAACAATTATACTGTCCCCAAAGAGATTGTAAGCCTTAGCAAAATGGTATCAGAATCAATAAGGCAGGGATATTTAAATCCCTTTTGTTGACTTATCACCTTCTAGAAGAGAGACAAAAGGGCATATCCTAAGCTTCTGTTGTCCAATCAAGTGTTAACTATGAACACCACTAGCCATATACAGAGGGATATATACATTTATTCATTTTTATTTTAAGTTTTGAATTTTTATTGTTTTATTATTTTTTATGCATAGGTGTTTCTCCTGGCTATACATCTGTGCACCAAATACATACCATGACTTCAGAGGCTAGAAGTAGGTATCAGGTACTCTGGAACTGGAGTTACAGATAATTGTGAGCTGCCACGTAGGTGCTGGCAATTTGATCTAAATTATCAAGAACAGCAACCTGTACTCCTAATATCTGAGCCATCACTATAGCCCAGCTTTATACATGAAAAAAAGAGATTGATCCTATATGGTCTCATTTCTTTATGTGTAGTTGATATCTATATCGAACAAAATTTTCAAATTATATTCTTTATTTATATTTCATCATTATAAATAAAAGCTTTAAAATACAAAAAAGAATGATATTAAAAAGAGAAAAAAATCTTTATATCATGTTTACATTCCCAGTACATTCTAATTTACTGTTTTAATACTACAAAGAGGGATTCAATAAATATTTGTCTGAATGAATAAATGTACTCTGAAGTTCCTGGCACAGTTATTGGTCTTTCCATGTGTTTGTTTTTTGTCTTTTCTTAATAAGTTAGTAAGCTACTGAACAAATGAATAAACTGCTTATACTGTGTCTCACATCAAATCCAATCAATAAGTAGAATGTTAGTTGAAAACACACAGAAAGCTTTTACTCAATAAAAATTCTACAGGACAATTAGACAGTGTGCTTTAAAAGGTCTTAAACCCTTCCCTGTGAACTTTGTAAAAATAAATGGTTTGAATATACACTATTGCTTTCCAAAACATTTTCAAAAGTAATCTGCAAATGTATTTTCTAAATTCTTAGATATATTCAAAGTTCACAGTTCATCATATATTTCCTTCCTAAATGGCAGGAATTCTTTTCTCCACCAAGATTACTTAGATGTATTCAGTCCATGTTTTAATTCACCCCATTTACCAGTCTTACTTTCTCCTTCTTCCTGACCCCATTGCATCAGGCCACCAATCCCATTGTGCACAGCAAAGGCATTCTTTTATTCAGAAGCCTGAATTCTGGTTTGCAGCATAGAGCACACTTCTATTGAGTAATCCTGCACTTGCCCTGTGCTTAGTTTAGCTTGTTAGCTGCTTACAGGTAGGCTTAATAAAACCCACACTCTTCACTGGCTTCCTACTTGGGGTGGGATTCCTTCACTCTGCTCTCTAGTCTAGTCCTAAAATTATGTACATGTCAGCCATCTTTCAAATATCTGTACCTAATCTAAAAGCAGCAGCTGAGAAGTGTGTGCCCTTGGTTCAGCACAACTTATCACTGGAGGAAAAAATGTACACTCTATTGAAGGGAAGTCTGTAAAGTTATCTATATATGAAAAATTTGGCATACTGTGGCTGCACAGGACTTTTTCCCCACTAGTTTCAAGTTCAATGAAGCAAGAAGCAGACTCTTTTTCTGCCTTTGGCTAAAGGAAAGCTCAAAGGCTATTAAGTTTCCAAAAGGCTTTGGGAAATACCAAATGACCGCAGGGAACTCCCATGTGCTCCTAAAATCTTATGCCATGTAACCAGAGAACATTTGAAGTTTCTTTGAACTAATGATGATTTTTACATTTTAAAGTGGTAATTAGTTTGAATAGGTTGTTTCTTTATTTTCATTGAATTCAAGGAAGACTTTGATTTCTTTCTTTATTTCTTCCTTGATCCAGGTGTGGTTCAGAAGTTGACTGTTCAGTTTCCAGGAGTTTGTAGGCTTTCTGGGGGCAGCATTGTTGTTGAATTCTAACTTTAATCCATGGTGGTCTGATAAGATGCAGGCGGTTACGAATATTTTTTTATAACTGTGGATGTTTGCTTTGTTACCCAGTATGTGGTCAATTTTCGAGAAGGTTCCATGAGCTGCAGAGAAGAAGGTATATTCTTTCCTATTTGGGTGGAATGTTCTATAGATGTCTGTTAAGTCCATTTGATTTATTACCTCCATTAATTCTCTTAATTCTCTGTTAGGTTTCTGTCTGATTGACCTGTCCATTGGTGAGAGAGGAGTGTTGAAGTCTCCTACTATTAGTGTGTGCCGTTTGATGGCATCCTTGAGTTTTAGTAATGTTTCTTTTACGTATGTGGGTGCTTTTATATTAGGGGCATAGATATTCAGGATTGAGACTTCATCCTGATGAACTGTTCCTGTTATGAGTATACAAGGAAGTCAGGACCAAGAGGGGTGCAACCACCCACGGAGACAGTGGGACTGATCTATTGGGAGCTCACCAATGCCAGCTGGATTATGACTCGAAAAGCAGGGGATAAACCCGGACTCTCTGAATATGGCGGACAATGAGGGCTGCTGAGAAGCCAAGGACAATGGCACTGGGTTTTTGATCCTACTTCTAGCTCTGGCTTTGTGGGGGCCTAGCCAGTTTGGATGTTCACCTGCCTAGACCAGGATGGAGGGGGGAGGACTTCGGACTTTCCACAGGGCAGGGAACCCTGACTGCTCTTCAGACTCGAGAGGGAGGGGGAGAGTAGGGGGGGAGGTTATCTATAGGGTTGAGGCCTCGGGGGAGAGTGGGAGGAGTGGGAGGCTGGGAGGAGGCGGAAAATTTTTTTTTTCTTTCTTAATAAAAAAAAAAATAAAGTGGTAATTATTACAATATAAGCCAAAGTGTTTACTATCCTTCCATTGTTCCACTGTGGCTTGCAACCAGAGGGGGGAAAACTCTGAGCTTGAAAAACACTCTTTAAAAAGCTCTCTAAGCCAACTGCAATTACCTTCATAGGAGAATAATAAAAATGAATAAAACAAAGATTTTGAAACTAAAGTCAGCAGTAGCAGAAAAAGTCTGTAGCAAACAAGTGGCCTTGAAACTGAGATAACAAGAGCAGTGAATAACATTGAAACATATATATATATGTGTGTGTGTGTGTGTGTGTGTGTGTGTAATTCAACATATATGTGTAAATATAATATTTATTTATTTATTTATTTATTTATTTATTTATTTATAGGTTTAGTAACACTGGGGGAGAAGTACCTCGAGTAAACAAGCCCCTCAAAACAAGAGGAAATACATGCATATCACTGCATTTCAAGGTCAATTACATCCTCTAATGAGCCGTGCCAGCTTTTGCTTAGCCCTCTGAGTTGGTATCAAGCAGAATTCTAAGCAGAGAGTAATTTGTTTTTCTATACTTCTACAAAAATTATAAACAGAATAACAGTTGGTTTATTTCAAGCAGGTCAGCTCTATTCAGAACAGACAGCAAAATTACTACTGGAATGTTTTAGAATGATAACACACTTTTATAAAATATACTTTTACGTCCACACTCCTTAGTTGTCATTGAAACCAACAGTGAATCTTTCTGCCAGATTTTGTAGGAGATCAAAAGAAAATTTTGTCTTTCTTCTAGAATGGATCTTTCGTGACTCTGGGTCAAAAGCTTTCCTTGTGGGTTACGAATAGTTAATGATCAACAGTTTGGGGTTAAAATGTTAGCTACACCTTCTGGCATAGAAAGCACTTCCTTTGAATACATGACTTTAGAATATTTATCGTCAATCAAAAATCTCAAAGCACTAAAGATTTTCACTTATTATGTTTAAAAACTAAATGCTGTTTTCTCATTGTACACTTGGTATGATCTAAACATTATATAGTAAGTACCCTTTTCAGTGTTATTAAATAAACATATACTGGGTACCTACTATAAGCTAGCATAGTATTGCCAAAAATTCCAAATAAATGAAAGGTTGAGACCCTTGCCCTTAAGGCATTGCAATTGTCCAAGGAAGTATAATTTACTTGTATGTATACAACCATCCTAAACCTTTAGTGAAGTAAAAGGATTGCATTAGAGGCCTCACACTTTCTATCTTTTAGAATGACAAAACCTCCCACAATTATTTACTTTAGAATCTACCCCATGCACAAGGTCAGCAAAACCCCCAAGGAAATAACAGTAAGTACTTTCAAATGCTTATAAAACTGGACAAAATGTTTTTGAAAACACGGTTGACCCTTCTTTCTTCTCATTGAATAAAATGAACCTAAGACATCACTGCCAAGATTATGTTTGCAATAAACAGATTTTGAGATTATCAGGCTTAGGAGTATTGCTTCGGTTTTTAAGCACACAATAATGTCACAAAACAACTTTGTTTTCTCCTCTACTCCAAATATTGGTCTGTGTCTATAATTTAGTTCAGAGAACTTTGTTCAGTTAGAGGCAATTGAAAAACTTGGGACAAAAATGGTCAAATTACCTCTTACTATGTCTTACTCATCAACTCAGTGAGTCAAAATAGCTTTGCAAAGTGCTATGAATTATGGGTTTTAGCTCACTATTTATCTACTGTATTATTTCATTATATGAAAGTGATTTTCTCCTGCACTGAATCTCAGAATTGGTTACACTAATATCTGAATAATTTAGGTACCATTTTGTAATGGTAAGCAATTTTACTGACCCATGTTGCAATAAAAACCAAAGAAGTTTGCTACTTTGTTTCTTTGTTTCTTAGTTAACTGTCGTTTAACTTTGTTACTATCACCATGTAAAATGTGCATATTACAAAAAATGTATGTATGATTTTAAATGAATATAGACATAAGAAACAAGAGGTTCACTTCATATCTAAGTATACTTTTTTATTTGATGACATAGTTGAGCTATTAGATAGCTAAAAGAGGTAGACTTTTGAGGAAAAATGAAGAGCCCACCCAAAGTCAATTATTTATCATCTTGTGTAATAATTTGTTTTAGAAAATTTGAGTCTACAGAGCTAGTTCCAGGACAGGCTCCAAAGCCACAGAGAAACTCTGTCTCGAAAAACCAAAAAAAAAAAAAAAAGAAAATTTGAGTCTAAACAGAAACTTTGTAAATTGAATCATGTCTCCATTGATTTATATTATAATATAAGAGATGATTTGCTTCTATTTATGAACTTTGGTTGGAAATTTATATCCCTTTAGCCTAATTTTTCATGCCGTTCCATTTTAGGTTAACTACAAATTGATAAACAGATATTTAAATATCCCAGAGGAATTTCAGTTTATTAAAAATGATGTGGACATTTCCAAAAGAAGTACAGAAGACTAACAATATGATGAATCACATCATAATGAACCCTACTGTAAGAGTGGTACCTCATTAGCCTTCTTGTAGGAAGATGCACTGCTGAAAAGGTAGATGTGGGGGAGAGACATTGAAGTGTTTTTGCCATGCTGTACAAGGGGGAAGTCTACTTTGATATCAAAGCCATTGAAAGGATCTCTAAATGTAGGTCTTACTTCTAGTGAGTTATGCACAAGGGCATTGAACTGGACACTGCAGCTTTAATAACCTCAGAGTCACCACTGAAGATGTCTACACAAACACAGGTTTGAAAGGGAAGCAGATGGCTGAAAAACTCTTACTGAGATTCTCTAATGATTTCCAAAGGTATAACAACAAGTAGCTTTTATGTATAAATGATGTTCACCATATGGTAAAGCATGATGGAATATTTTATATAAAAATCAAACTATTATGGTAAGATTGAATAAAGCTGAGGCCAATTAAAAGTAAAGTTTCTTCAATAAATAATGGACTAGGTTTAGAACACTAAGCCTAAAACAAGCTATCAAAAGGGGAAAATGGAGAAAGAAGATGTAGAAATCATAAATGGTCTCGTAATTTTAAAAGCTTTGCTTTCTCAATACAGATCAAGATTCCATAAAGGGCTGGGACATTACTTTGAAAATACACTGAATCTGAAACATTGTAAGCAGATTAAATACAATATAAAATGAGTACTAATATAACAGACAGTAACTTGGTGTTCTAATAACTGAGGTCCACAAATGCTGGAAATAAGTATTACATAATCCAAGTCAATAGTTCAGCAGAAGTAAGTTTGGAGAATGGAAATCTGAGTATCCAGATAGCTGTCAGCAAACCAAACACACTGTCTAATCCAATGACACCTTTTCTTGAGAAATGGATAAACTGCCCAAATAACAGGTCCCCAATAACTGCAGACATAAGAGAGAATGTTTATGTCACTATTGTAGGCAGTAATAGGTAAGCATCAGTTAATGGAAGCACTGACTGGCCCTATTGATCAACAGGGGAGAAACAGACTGATGACTATATGCTTCCTATTGATAGTTTCTAGCAAAATACACCTTTTGTTCACTTCCTAAGACACCACATCCAACAAGTAGAATAGAACAGTAAGTACAATATTCCTTCCTTTAAACCAGGCTGTACTATTAGTTTTCCCAACAGATGGGTAGTTTGCCACTTGTGGTGGTTTGAATAAGAATGGCTTCCATAGGCTCATATATTTGTATGTTTAGTAACCAGAGAGTAGAATTCTTTGAAATGATTAGAAGAATTAGGAGGTATGACTTTGCTGGAGGAAGTATGTCATTGGGAGTCTCTGGGGTCTCAAAAGACCATGCCAGGCCACGCTCTCTCTCTTACTCATTGTGGCTCATAATGTAGCTCTTAGCTACTTGTCTAGTACCACACAGACCTGTTGCCAAGCTCTCTGCCATGATGATAATGGACTAAGTCTCTGAAACTATAAGCAAGGACCCAATTAAATCATTTCTTCTATAAAAGTTGCCTTGGCTTTGGTATCTCTTCATAGCAATAGAACAGTGGCAAAACAACACTACAGGACTAATGATATATATTATATATTTAGAATCACACACACACACACACATATATATATATATACTCTGAGTCAGGTGAGTCTCAATCTGACAGTTCCAACAGATATATATTCAAAGATCCAAAGTTGGATCTCTTCCCCCACCTGCCTGCTGTCATCTGCACATCCATAAGTCTACCTCTAGATTCAAGACCCAAAATGCCTCTTTGTTTATAAGCCTCCTATGCCTTCAGTTGCTCAAGTTTTCCCTTTTCCATCCATAACTTCACCTGTTGTATCCTCCAGACCCACAGGCCTAGCTCCAGATTGATGGCCATCACACGCATTTTGTTCACGAGCCACCTTGATGGGTAAGAAGCTCCTTTCCTCTCACACCCTTCCCTCCACATGTTGACAGATATACACCAACAAAACTAACTCTAGACCCATATTTTGAGAGACATTTTTCTAAGTACAATGAAGCAGCTCATCCGCCAGCTAAATCCAGACTAACTCCAGTCATGCAACTCCTGAACTGGCTCAATCTACGGAAAGGAAATATATGTCTTCTAGACATACAACCAAAGTAGTCCACATGCCAAAATCAAATTGTATGAGCAAAACAACATGAATGAGAGAAAAAGCCTGCCTTTCATCAAACCTTCTAGGCCTATAGATGTGTTCTTTAATGAGATCTACTTCAATAAATCTCATGACACAGAATTTAAAAGTACAATCATAAAATTTATCAAAGAATTAAAGGAATTTAAACAAAAGCCAAACACTTCATTCAGTTTAAAGAAGATAACAATAAGTGTCTGTGTCATGTCCAAGAAAATTCATATATACACGTTAATGAAATAAGGTAGATGATTAAAGATGGTTGAAAACTGAAAAAATAAAGAGATAGAAACATTGAAGAGAACACTGACTGAAATGAAGATGGAATTGAAAAGTTCAACACTCCAATTAGAAAACAGGAAGGAAAGCCTTACTGGTAGAAATCAAACAGAATACAGAACATTAAGACTCAAATATAAAGGAGGTGGTCTAGACAAAACAAACAAATAATCTGAAAAAAATAAAAGCACAACAAATCAATGTGAAAAAATGTGTAATAACATGAAAAGGAAAAAAATCTTTGAATTATACGGAATATGTGAAGAATAAGAATTCCAGAACAGTGGCATAGACCAGATCTTCAAAAAAATTATAGAAGAAAATTTCCCAAACTAAATAAAGGTACACTCACACAGGTAGAAGAAGCACATAGGACCCAACTAAACAAGACCAAATAGAAACGTCCCAGTGCATAACATAGTTAAAAATTAAGCATCCAGAACAGTGGTTCTCACCCTTACTAATGATGTGACCCTTTAATACTTTAAAAATCTGTAGTACAGCATGTTGGAAAATCTAAGGAAATGGATAAATTATTTTCACCTAAAATATGAAAGTTAAGCCAAGAAAAGATAAATAACGTAAAAAGGCCCATAACAAAGGGGCAACTGAAATAATAATAAAATGCTTTCTGACAAAATAAAAAAAGAAAAGAAAAAAATGACCCTCAGGCCAAGATGGGTTCACAGCCAAAGAAGAACTAAAACCAATACTTTTTAAACAAAACTAAAGAAAGACACAAGAAAACTATATACCAATGTCTCTGATTAATACAGATGCTAAAATACCAGCAAATTGAATACAGGTACATATCAAGAATATCATCACTTGGGAGGCAGAGGCAGGCGGATCTTTGTGAGTTCGAGACCAGCCTGGTCTACAAGAGCTAGTTCCAGGACAGGCTCCAAAACCACAAAGAAACCCTGTCTCGAAAAACCAAAAAAAAAAAAAAAAGAATATCATCAACCATGATAAAGTTGGCTTTATCCCAGAATTCTTATAATTATAAAAATGAATAAATAATCTATATAAATGAACTTTGAGACAAAATCACATAACAATCTCAATAGATAAAGTCCTTTGACAAAATCAAACATACTTTCATAATAAAAATTCTATAGAAAGTAGGACTGGAAGCAATGTACCTCAACATAATGAAGGCCAGAGAAGACAAACACATTGTTAATATTATCCTAAACTGAGAAGAAATCCCCATGAATATTAGGAATGAGACAGGGCTGCTCTTTCTATTCAAACTTATTTCAATCTAATGCTGGAAGCACTATGTGGCAAAAAGGCAAGAAATGACAAGGAAAGTGATACAGTCAGGAAAAGAAGAAATAAAATTGTCTCCATTTGCAGGTTATATTATATTGTATATAAGAGGTCCTAAACTGTCCAACAGGAAACTTCTATAAACAACTGAAACTTTTACAAAGTGGTAGGGTATAAAATGAACTTAGAAAAAATAGTAACTTATTGATACACCACCAACAAATACATTGAGAAATAGATCATGAACAAACTCATATTATAATAGCATCAAAGACAATAAAATATCTTGAAAAATAAAAAGGGGTTAAAGGGTTAAAGTGTTCTACAATGAAAACTTCACATCTCTGAAGAAAAACTTAGAAAACTACTAGGAAATAGAAAGACAGCATCCTATGTTCACGGAACAAGAGAATTGATATTGTAATGACCATTCTATCTAAAGTATTTTAGAAAATCAATGCAATCTTAATTAAAATGTTCACAAAATTCTTCACAGGAAATAAAAAAACATATTTTTATCATGTGCCTAAAGCACTCACAATCCCATTCCACAGATACTTGCCTAACAATGTTCATTGCTGCTGCCTTATTCACAATAGTTAGGAAATGGCCATAACTCAAATGTCATTAACAGATGAATGGATAATGAAAATGTGACACATACTATGGGATACTATTCATCTGTAAAGAAAAATGAAATAATGAAATTTGTACATCAGTGATGGAAAAGTTTATATTGCCTAATATATCCCAGACTCAGAAAGACAGTTGTCACATGCTCTCTCTAACCCATGGTTACTAGCTATAAATCTTCAGATGTAAGTATATAGCACAGAGTAAATGCAGAAACAAGGAAAGTACAAAGTAAACATGGAGGGATGGCCTTGGGATGGGAATAGCAAAATACAGATAATATAAAGAGAGAAACTGAAAATATAGAGGAGGCTCCAACTGGGGAGAAGGAAAGGAGGTTAATAGAGAAGGAGGGAATGGGGTCCGGTTGATCAGGTAGTTCAAATGACTCCCCAAACAATATAGACTTGATGTAGGTCTTTGTTGCATCTCAAAGGTTGAAGGTAAGCCCCTATTGCTGAAGACACCATACATTTAGGACACAGAACTCGGATGACTTGAGGTGTATCTAACCCAAAAGCTTCCTTCTTGAAGTCTAGCTTCTATAATACCAGAAAGTGGTATACAAGCTAACAAGGGAAGGAAGCAGTTAATAGTCCTATTGAAGTTGGGTACCTATGAGTTTAACAATGACTAGCACGGAAATATATTCACAAAGGTCCAATCGTGTGGCACTCAATTGTTGGTAGTAATAACAGCTACCTAATTGGACCTATGGGTGATTCAACTGGAGTGGAATCATGCCTGGTACTAGAAAGCTAACCAACTACTCAGGGCTAGAGAAGTCATGGATCTTAGAAGAGAATCTATTGCTACTATTTGGCTAGACCAGCATAATTTCTTACCTACATTTGAAATCCCATTTTTATATCCACAGATACATGTAGTTGTCACTCTCAAACAAAGAAGCCTCTTTCTTTTAAAAAAAAATATTTATTTATTTATTTATTATGTATACAATATTCTGTTTCTGTGTATGCCTGCAGGCCAGAAGAGGGCACCAGACCCCTTTATATATGGTTGTGAGCCATCATGTGGTTGCTGGGAATTGAACTCAGGACCTTTGGAAGAGCAGGCAATGTTCTTGACCTCTGAGCCATCTCTCAAGCCCCCAAAGAAACCTCTTTCTAAAGCAAATGAAGACCATCACAGAAAGCCATAACTGGACACAGTTAAGAAATCAATGGACTGTAAAGAGCCCACCCTTACTCAGTATTACTGCAACAAAGTTCTTACATCTTTGATTCAGGGAACATCCCAGAAGAAAGGGCAGAAAGACTATGAAAGCCAGAATATCAGAAAGTTTGCTGTGAGACTGCCATCTTTGGAAATGGCTTCCTAAAGAAGACCTGAACAAAGACAACATCAATAGACATACAAATGCCGAAAAGAGAAAATATCATGAGGATAAAAGAACTACAGGCAATGCATGACTGCTGAGAGAGGAAGAATTAGTCTCTCACAGGTATGAGCCTCCTAATTGTTTATTGCTTTTAAAACATGGTGGTCATTTATGAAGCCATATACACACAGACAACAAAAATGAACTCAGCAAGTTATATTTATGTATTTGTGTATACACACAGCAATAACAATCAAATAGAAGAATATCATTTTGAGAGTCAAGGAGACCTGGGAGGGGTTAAAGGTAAGTGATATGGAAGAATCTGGAGGGAGGAAAGGGGAGAACTGATATAGTTATATTTCATTTAAAATAGAGTTAAAAATTTTAAGTGCAAAAAAGACATAAAATGGAAAAATTAGGGGTGTAGTATTATAATAAAGTGATTATTAAAATTAAATTATAATTGATCACATATTACAGGTGGTACAAAAAAACACACAAACAGAAGTAGGTCTGTAGCTTACACATTGGTCAATGGACCAGAAATCTGAACAATTCTATTTCTTCCTAGCTTTTTCCAGAAATAGGAACACTCTTCTAAGGACCCAACACTTTCTTACATGTAAAAGTTCCAGCTTAAAGGGGAGCTCTCTACACTTAAAGATTTGTCAGTATCTCTGAATAAGTTTAGTAGTTTTCAAAATTTAAAATCCCTGGTGAAAAAAAATTCCATGATACACAGGCCACAATCTACAATGAATTAAACCATAACCCCTCCTCCCAAGAATTGAGGACCATTTTTGGAAGGAGGGGGGTGTAGAAGCGTCTAAGAGTCAGAATGACTACAGGGTTAATTGTTTTTCTGACAAAACAAGGTGGTTGCATTCATGAACTTGTAGCAATTGTAATAGCATGTAGAAACCCCACACAAGCTCAAGAGAAGCAAAATCCAAGGATGGAAACAGAAAGGTGGGCATGAAGCCCCACTTGTAGCAGTTAATAACTGTCAGGAAAAGGAGAGTCAATTTTCTTTAAGTGTGTGATTCCTGGTAGGTCCACCATATTCCAGGGTGGAGGGCTCACACTCAAGAACATTTTGACAGCATAAATTGGGCTTGATGGGTTTTGGGTGTGTGTGTGAGAGAGGGGGGGGGAGGGAGAGATACAAAATTAGGTAATCAGAAAGGTGGGGTAGATCTGGGAAGAGGTGAGGGAGGATGTATGAATATGGTTCAATATTAGAGTACTACTCAGCAGTAAAAAACAATGACTTCTTGAATTTTGCATGCAAATGGATGGAAATAGAAAACACTATCCTGAGTGAGGTATCCCAGACCCAAAAAGATGAACATGGGATGTACTCACTCATAAGTGGTTTCTAGCCATAAATAAAGGACATTGAGCATATAATTTGTGATCCTAGGAAGCTAAATAAGAAGGTGAACCCAAAGAAAAACATATAGTCATCCGCCTGAATATGGGAAGTAGACAAGATTGCCGGGCAAAAACTGGGAACTTGGGGGTGAGGTGTCATGGGGCTAAGGGGAAATGGGGTGAAAAACGTGAGAAGGAGAGGATGGGGGAGCTTGAGGGAATGGGATGGTTGGGACAAAGGAAGGGTGGATACAGGAGCAGAGAAATATATATCCTAATTAAGGGAGCCTTCTTAGGTTGGCAAGAGACTTGACTCTAGAGGGGCTCGCAGGTGTCCAGGGAGATGTCCCCAGCTAGTACCTTGGGCAACTAAGGAGAGGGAATCTGAAATGACCCTAACCTATAGCCATACTGATGAATATCTTGCATATCACCATAGAACCTTCATCTGGCGATGGATGGAGATAGAGACAGAGACCCACACTGGAGCACCGGACTGAGCTCCCAAGGTCCCAATGAAGAGCAGAAGGAGGGAGAACATGAGCAAGGAAGTCAGGACCATGAGGGGTGCACCCACCCACTGAGACAGTGGAACTGATCTATTGGGAGCTCACCAAGGCCAGCTGGACTGTGACTGAATAAGCATGGGATGAAACCGGACTCTCTGAACATAGCGGACAATGAAGGCTGACGAGAAGCCAAGGACAATGGCACTCGGTTTCAATCCGAATACATGAACTGGCTTTGTGGGAGCCTAGCCTGTTTGGATGCTCACCTTCCTGGACCTGGATAGAAGTGGGAGGACCTTGGACTTCCCGCAGGGCAGGGAATCTGGACTGCTCTTCATTCTCGAGAGGGAGGAGAAATGGAGTGGGGGGGAGGGGGAGAAGGGGAGGGGACGATGTGTGGGAGGAGGAAATGGGAAACGGGGAGGAGGTGGAAATTTTTTTCAACAACTAAAAACAATAAACAAAAAATAAACAAAAAAAATCTCAAAGAAAAATGTGACTGCTCTTTGCTAGTTCTTTTCCCTGCTTATGCCACTGTATTGTGTTATAATTAATCTTAAATGTGATGACTAAAGGCTCTCAAACTAGCTTCAACTCAGTTTCTGTATGGGATGTCACTCTTAATGTTAAAGCCTGACTTCTAATCTTAAATCTTAATTCCACTGCTTTATATTATATCTACCTACTTTGCTGTGTGCTCTATTTCCAAATCTGCCTACACATATTTTCTTGTTAGATCAATTTGGCATCAGCTATAGGCCTGTAGATGATCGCCCATCAAAGTGTATCTTTGTTGTTCCAGCACAATTAAAATTTAAAATACTTTCCCATGAGATCTGAGAAAAACTAATATGACTGTAGAGTACCACCATCTAAAATTCACCATGAGTGTGTTACTACTTGTACTTTATCAACAGCTATTCACCAGTCTTCCTTTTAAACCTGTATCTGTGAATCCTTCATTTAGAAGCATTTTAAAGGAAATCCACATGGTTACTGGTGTAGGAGGGTCTTCTTTCTATGTGTTTCTCTCATTGGTCAAATAAAGAAACTGCCTTGGCCTTTTGTTAGGGCAGAACTTAGATAGGTGGGGAAGATAGAACAGAATGCTGGGGAGAAGGCAATGTGGCAGACGCCATGGCTCTCCTCTCCGAGACAGACGCTGGTTAGACTCATGCCGGTAAGCCACAGTCAAGTGGCGATACACATTATTAGAAATGGGTTGGATCAACATGTGAGAATTAGCCAATAAGAGGCTAGAGCTTATGGGCCAGGCAGTGTTTAAATTAATACAGTTTCTGTGTAATTATTTTGAGGACTAAGCTAGCCAGGCAGATGAGAGCAGGGCGGTATGCAGCCCACTGCTCCTTTTACCACAGGTTACTTCTGACATCTTTTAATTGTACAGTGAAGAAATGTTGACTTAAATCTGATCAGTGTCCATGGCATTCTTGTAGTCATGGCAGATTCGGGTACTATAGAAGCATAAAAATATGAATGAGTTTCAATAGTCATTTTGAATGTAGCTGAGATAAATAATAAAATAAATACAAACTGAACTCCAACTATTTTTTACTAACAAAAGAAACCAGACGAACAGAGCAAGCTGAAATCAGTGTACAGAACTATCACCACTTTATAGGAAAGTTAGACTTGTTTCGAGACTTAAACACTTTAACTGGTAGACAGAAAGTGAGAAAGCATTTGGAATGGAAGGGAGAGCAAGATGAACAGTGATAGCTATAGAAAAGCAAGAACAAGAGGAAAAGGTCAAATATCCATGAGCACACAGATTTCACCTGGTTCCTGAGAATAATGGGAAACTTCTCAACCTTACGTATAAGGGTTGATAGGTATCACCCCGCTGGAAGTCAAAATCACTAACATCTCTTAAATGTGTGCCTTACCAGATATTACCTGTATAGAAATATGCACTTTAACTATCACCTACTCACTCCTTCTAACATGACTTTTGTCCTCAGATAGCTCAATTTTATATGCTGGCAGGAGTGCTAAGATGTATTCAGTCTTCATGCTAGAATAATACCGTAATAAGCTGTAATGATTCTCAGTTATTTAAAGTAGAGTTTGCCTTCCTCCATTTTTTCCTGATTTATTAAAAGCAAATCAATTAGGTTGTAAATTGCACCAGACAAAACCTCTATGCATGGATAGCTTCTTATTTCTGCAATATCAAAATCAATAGTCATTGGGTCTGCTACAAAGCAAAAGCTGTACATTCTAATTAATAATATATTACACCTGCATAGACATATTATTACTTGCACAGGTCTCTTCTTATTCTGGTGCGAGCATGCAAGGATATTGTTTCTCTGTGGTTTCATTCCATAAAAAAAAAAAACTTACTATGGACTTGAACTAGTTGGGAAATGCCATTGGCTCTTAACCAAGTGCAGGTTTCTACTGCATTTTAACTACGACTTGGATCTTGGCTGTTTTGTACTCATTCACACCTTTATAAGATCTGTGGCTTTGGCCACCATTGTAATTATGCTTCTTCTCTATCTTCCCCCAGCACTGATACCAATCTTCTGATTTGGCACACTTTCAGCATCATGTTCTAACTCTATGTAAGGCCGAGTAGACATGACATCTATAATGACCAACATGATTTTTATGCCATTCCTCAGGGAGTTTAAGACTTCTCGCAAAAATTTTATCTAATTTTGAAGTTGCTTATTTAAGTAGAGGCTAAACTATTTAGAAAACCTATAATTTTAATGCTCTAAGAAGTCACATTTGCTTTCGACATTGTGAAATTCTCATAAAAATGGTAGAAAATTCAGATACGAGAAATCGGCTGAATGACACCCTGCAGTTTCTTATCTCAACTAACACTCGACTATTAACTTAGAATGAAAACTTCAGGACAGTAGAGGAATTCTGCTGTTTTCCTTTGATTCTGGTCACTTAGAGCAGTGAAATAGAGCTTAGAGCAGACATTTAATCATAATGTAATCATTAATGTTTACTGAGGACCCACCATGTGTTATGAGTATAAAGAGGCATGGTATACAAGGACTACTTTGCTACTAGTCTCTGTATGTGAGAAGGGAAAGGGTGGCAAATGAAATGAAGAAATAAATAAAATGGGAAACTGTCATTACAGCACATCTAGAGTCACAGTTATTGAGTAGTTCTTAGGTGATTAGGTTGAACTAACATAGGCTAGCATAGCCTTTAATCCCAGCACTCGGGAGGAAGAGGCAGGTGGATCTCTGTGAGTTTGAGGCCACCCTGGTCTACAAGAGCTAGTTCCAGGACAGGATACAAAGCTACAGAGAATCCTTGTCTCGAAAAATCGAAACAAACAAACAAACAAAAAGCATAGATTCTTGGTTAACAGACATTTGAATGGGACTTTGAAGGATTTGTTTTAGTGTAGAAGAAAGAATAGAGAATTCTACCTACAGAAAATCAGAAAATAACCAGTATACAGGGTATAAAGAACTCATTGTTCTTCTAGGGTGGTGCGGGAGGATTGTCTGTATTCTGTCAATCATGTTTTAAATAAACACTGGTTGGCCAGGCAGGAAATATAGGTGGGAAAACCAGACAGGAAGTAGAAATGATGTAATGAGAACAGGAGAATTCTGGAAAGGAGGAAGTTGACTCCTCCCATTCCTGCCCAGACCACCAAAGCAGCAAAATGTGATCTGCCCCACTAAAAAAAGGTACTGTGCTACATGGCTAACATAGATCAGAAAAATGGGTTAATCAAGATGTGAGAGTTAGCCACTGAGAGGCTAGAGCTAATTAATGGACCAATCAGATTATAATTTATGGAGACCTATGTGTGATTTTCTTTGGGGCTAAACAGTTATGGGGTACCAGGCGGGACAAAAACTCCAATAAACAAGCAGGCCTGGCCCTTCATGTTATACTAGGGTAATGAGGAAACAAGCCTAAACACAGTACATAGTAAAACATATAAAACTGTGGTAAATGTACTTGGACAGATTCGGTAGAGCATTGTATGAAGGGTCCTAAATGTCAGGCTAAGAAGGTTTACTTATTGACAGGAACAAAATGTCACTGAAGATGTTGAGCATAAGAGCTTGGCACAATGCTATCTCCTTCTGAGAAAGTTGGCACTATTACTGGTCACGCAAAATTCTGTCCTGAACAACAAACTGTCACCCACTGACTGCCAATTCAATCATGTTCTATTCTTTTGGCAGACATAATTTCATACATCACAAATAAGAAGATGCCCAAAGTGACCAAGCACCATGCTAGCTGCAGGACATGCCATGCATATTTACCTAGAAGACAAAAGGGAGAGAATGAATCAGCCGAGAGTAATGACATACAATATGTGTTACAATAAACGGAAAACAGGAAGCAGTGTTTAGAGACAGAGAGTAAACTATTTAAATCCGATGGATCAATAAAAATGGTTGGTTATGGACCAGATTCTCACCTCAACGTATTTCATGCCACTCAACTGTTACTAAATTGTTCCATTATTTCTAAATGTAACAACAATAAATCAAGAAATAACGATCTAGTTTATCCCTATGTTACATATGAAATTAGAGATAAAGTTTAATTCATAGTAAATAAAAACAATCACTGCATGATGAACTTTGGAGAAACTGTAAAACTTTAAAAAATGATTTTGTTCCTAGATATAGTAAACATATTAAAAAAGCTTTGAATTTTGATAATAAATGGAATATCACAGTGAAGCAGAGGCAATCGTGTATTGTTTTATTTATCTGCCTGGCCCATAACTGAGTATTCTACTCTATGAAACCAAGATTATGAAAAAAACTTAAGAAATTCTTTGCTGCAATAACAGTATTTCCCCAAAGCATTAAGGAATAAAAGTGATACAGTGTGCACTAAATGATGTGTCCAAAACATCAACCCACTATATTTAGCAACTTATAAAAAGAATTATATAACATGATACAGTGGAATTTATGCCAGGAATGAAAAACTATTTAATATATGAAGCCAATCATTCCAGTGGATCACGACAGTATAATAAAAATGAAAGCTACATGAAAGATTCAGTACCCTTAAAAATTATTAGAAAAATTTCGATGTATTTCACGATTACAAAAATAATCCACAAACTAGGAACAAAGAAATCCCTCAGTTGGACAAAGGGTATCTTCAAAATCTCCACAATTAACACAATTCCACAATTGTGGAAAAGTATATGCTTTCTTTTCCCAACAACTGAGAACAGTTGAATTTCAGCTTTTACTATGGGTATTCAAAATATGTGCTGAAGGTACTAACTACAGAATTTAGTTGACCAAAACAAAAAATTTACAGAATGATATTTGAAAGGAAAAAGTAACACTCCTTCCATATTTCTATTTACAAATATGACAGTCTGTAGCTTTGTAGTAGAGTTTGAAGTCAGGGATGGTAATGCCTCCAGAAGTTCCTTTATTATATAAGACTGTTTTGGCTATCCTGGGTTT
>NW_004949115.1:5164147-5174859 GCF_000317375.1 Microtus ochrogaster
AAAAAAAACAAATATGACAGTCTGCATTAAAAATATTAAACATTAAAGAATCTATTTAACGAATGAATGGGTTTATCTAGAGTACAAGATGTAGAATTAGTAGATAAAATTAATTACAGTTCTATATATATCAATGAAGCACCTACAATTCAGTTAAATCAATTATATTTATAATAACATAAAAATAAAAAGAATCAATTTAATGAAAAATTCACATACAAAACTATCAAACATAGTTTTAAAATCATATAAAAACAAAAGATCAAAATAAATGGAAAAACATCCCAGTATTTAACTCCATTTTATAAATGTGCCACATTTTCTTTGTCCAGTCTTCTGTTGAGGGACATCAAGGTTGTCTACAGTTTCTGCCTACTATGAGTAAACAACAATGAACATAGTTGAGCAAGTGTTGTGGTAGAATAGAATATCCTTTAGGTATATGCCCAAGAGTGGTATCTAGGTTCTGAGGTAGAGTGATTCCTAATTTCCTAAGGAAGCACCACACTATTTCCAAAATGGTTGTATAGGTTTGTGCTCCCACCATCAAAGGAAATGTGTTCTCCTTACTCCACATTCCCACCATCATAAGCCACCACCTGCATTATTGATTCTATCCATTCTGACAGATGTAAGATGAAATCTCAAAGTAGTGTTAATTTGCATTTTACTGATATGTTGAGCATTTCTTTAAGTGTTTCTCAACCATTCGAGTTTCCTCTATTAAGCATTTTCTGTTTAGATTTGAACCCCATTTTTTAATTTTTTTTGTTTTCTAGTTTCTTGAATTGGATAATAGTTCTCTATTAGATGTGGAGTTGGTAAAAAAAATCTTTTCCTACTCTCTAAGTGGCCCCTGTTTCCAATTAACAGTGTCCTTTGCGTTACAGAAAATTTTTCATTTTTATGAGATCCTATTGATTAATTGTTGACATTAGTCCCTTCACTATCCATGTTCTGTTCAGAAAGTAGTCTCCTGTGCCAATGAGTTCAAGGCTATTTCCCACTTTCTCTTCTATTAGGCCCAGTGTATCTGGTTTTATGTTGAGGTCTTTGGTCCACTGATACTTAAGTTTTAGGCAAGGTGATAAATATGAATCTATTTGAATTCTTATACATACAGACATCTAGTTTGACCAGCACCATTTGTTGAAGTTACTGTGTTTCTTCCAGTATGTATTTCTGACTTCTTTATCAAAAATCAGATGTCTCTTTGTGTGGACTTATGTCTGAAACTTCAATTAGATTCCAAATTTGTCTGTTTTTTTTATCAAAATACCATGTGGTTTTTATTACTAAAGCTTTTTAATATACCTTGGAATCAGGGATGGTGATATTTCCAGTATTTCTATTCATGGATCTCTCAGGGAAGGGGAAATAGATTTTGTGAGTAGACTGGTGGTTGGTGGGAATGGGAAGGTTAGGGAGATGGGATAGGAGGAGATAATTCATGGAGAAACAGAAGGAATTGAGGGACATTTTGGGGGAGGTCAGTGTGGAAACATGGTTCACTGGAAGCTTTTTGGAATCTATGAGGGTGATCCTATTTAGAACTCCTAGTAATGGGGAATATGAGGTCTTAACTGGCCATCTCTTGTAGCCAGGCAAGGCTTCTAGTGGAGGGACTGAGTTGTATTTAGTCAAGTATTGGTAAAGGGAGTCCCACAGAGATCCACAAACAACCAAGGTTGATGCTAGAACAGAGGGATGATGTCTGCAAATTGACAGTAGGACCTCATTGCTAAGGACCACATACATATACCTCCTTAAATGTGGAGAGCTTTAGCTGGTACTTGTATGGAGTCCATACCCCTGTGTTCTAAGCTCTTTGGTATGAGAGGGTCATATCTAGTCTACCAAAAGAGAAACATGGATACAAAACCAGCCACAAAACCTTCGACCAAGCATCTGTCCTGCCTATAAGATGTGTTGGGGCAATGGTGGTGCAAAACTCCTAGGAGAGAACAATCAATGTCTTATTTAATTTGAGATCCCTTCCATGAGAAAAAGCCCAGGCCTGTTTGGATGGTCACAAACCAGAAACCTAGGATAGAACCAAATACAACTGATCTAATTTAAAAAAATCAATGAAATGATTCCTAAAAATACTCTGCTGTACTCAGAAGATCTGTGCCTTGCCCAGTCATTATCAGAGAGGCTTCCTCTAGCAGCAAATGGAAACAGATGAGAAGACCCACAGCCAGACATTACGCAGGGAGAGAGACTACATCAGAGTTTTCCACCAGGTTTTTTCCCCTTGGAGCTCAGGCCATCCTGCAGAAGAGGGGAAGGAATAATTGTTGGACTTAGAGGGGATGGTAGAAACCAGGAGAGCATAGCCTACTGTATTATCAACTAAGCAGCGTAAACATGGGCTCATAAAGGCTGAAGCAGCAAGCACGGGGCCTGCAGGGGTCCATAGTAGGCCCTAATTGTATGTGTTGTAGCTGTTGGCTTGGTGTTTGGAGGCACTCTTAACTGTGGGAGTAGGTGTGTTTCTGACTTTTTTGCTTGCTCTTGAGACTCTTTGCCTCCTGTTGGGTTGTCTAGCCCAGCTTTGGTATGATGACTTCTGAACTGTCTTATAGTATTTTGTTTAGTTATTGTCTCTTGGAGACCTGTTTTTTTCTGATGGGAAACAGACGGCGAGTGAATCTGGGGGAAAGGAAAGGAGGAGTTGAGAGGAGTAAAGGGAGGGAAAACTGTGGTCAGAATGTATTATAATGAGAGAAGAATCTATTTTCAAAAATAAAAAAAAAGATAAAAAAGGAAAACTTTTGTTTCATTGAGAGAAATTGTCTCAATTAATACAACAGAGAATAATCAAAGAGGCATTCAACATCAACCTTAGGTGCGTGCACACATACACACACACAAATGTGAAATTGTCAAAAACCTGTACCAACACAAATGTGAAATTGTCAAAAACCTGTACCAACACAAATGTGAACATGTATACATACATGCACATATAAATACATGCTTCCAAACAAGAATCTCTATGACTCTAGAATCTAGAAATTAACACACAAACACACAAATGTTGCATGACTTACCATGGAGTTGTATAATGAAAAAAATTTGTAAAATTTAAAATCTTTTTTATTAAGAATTTCTTAATACAATCTTTTCTCATTTTATAAAGCTATACCTGCTCCTACTCCCTCCCCTTCTCCCACTTCCTCCACCTTCTCCCCACTCCACCTTCCCATCCACTCCTAAGAAAGGGTAAAGCTTCTCATGGGGAGTCAACAAAGTCTGACACTTCACTCTGAGGCAAGACCAAGGCCCTCTCCCCTATATCTAGGCTGAGAAAGGTATCCCTCCAAAGAAAATGCGCTCCAAGATGCCAGTTCAAGCACTAGGTATAAATACTAGTCTCACTGCCAGTGGCCCACAGACTGTCCAATCCTCACAACTGTCCCCCACATTCAGTGGGCCTAATTTGGTCCTATGAAGGTTTGCCCGCTATCAGTTCAGAGTCAGTGAGCTCTCACTAGCTCAGGTCAGCTGTTTTTGTAGGTGTCACTATCATGGTCTTGACCCCTTTGTCCTCTCTTGGGCTGGTCTCAGGTAGCTTGACACAGTGCTTAATTGTAGATCCATTTTGAAATTTGCATGCAAATGGATAGGACTACAAAAGAAAGACATTCTGAGTGAGGTAACTAAGACCCAGATAGACAAACATGGTATGTACTCACTCATAAGTGGATATTAGACTTAAAGCAAAGGATAACCAGTCTATAGTCCATGATCCCAAAGAAGCTAGGTATCAGGAAGAACCTTAAGAAAGACATACATGCACCCCCTGGTAAGGGGAAACATACAAGACCTCCTAAGAAAATTAGAAGGGGGAAGGAGGAGGGGAGTGAAGGGGAGAGAGGAGGAGAACTTGAGGGAATGGGATGCTCAAGAAGTGAGAAAAACAGTGAGGGGGAGAAAGGAAAGAGATGTCTTGGTTGAGGGAGCCATTAGGGGGCTAGCAAGAAACCTGGCACTAGGGAAATTCCCAGGAATCCACAAGGATGACCCCAGCTAAGATTCTAAGCAACAGTGGAGAAGATGCCTAAATTGACCTTCCCCTGTAATCAGACTGGTGACTACCTTAATTGTCACCAAAATTTAAAATCTTGAGATGACCTTTTCTAACTTCTGATGTTTCTCAATTTATGATGGAGCTAAATGATAACTGATCCATCATAAAGCAGAACAAATATAATTCAAATTATTGTAAATCAAGGACTTTCTATATAGCCAGCTAAGTTTTGAAGGGATATGCTAAGACCATTCACCAGGTGAATAGTAGTCTTTACAATAAATAACATTGGGTTTATAAGTACACATACAAAAATATGACTCTCTAGCCAAATAAATGGTTCAACAGTTAAAGGTACACACCACTAAACCTGACAATTCCCAGCCTTGACAAATCCCTATGTTTGCTCCCCAGAACCCATACATGGAAGGAGAAAACCGACTCCCACATTTGTTCTCGGACTTACATACACATGCCCCACATAAATGTGCAGACAGACAGTCAGATACATGTACACACATGCACACACACATTAAATATACAAACGTAATTTTAAAAGTGATAAGTCTATATGATCGTCATGCTGCAGACAAAAAAAAAATGTAAGTCAAACCCCATGGGAAACCTCACCTTCTCTAAAGAGTGAACTGGGTTGGGGTGGGGGAAGGGAGGAGGCCTGGGAAGAAGGGAAGGAGTAGAAACTGGATTTGCTACGTACAATTAGAAAAGATTGTTTTAAAAACAAATAAATAAATAAACAAGAACAAATACAGAAAATGTAAGTTAAATTGGCCAACATATTTAAAGTAAGAATAGAAAAGTTTACCCAGTGTTTAGAAGATTATACAATGAAAAATCTTCATGGCCTCGTATTTAGCAAGGTCTTAGCTTTAGCAGCAAAGCTTGTGAAAAATCAGAAAAAAAATATACCTAATTGAAAAAATTTAAATGTACTTAAAATGTAATCATCAGTATAGTAAGAGGACGTCCCAAAGAACACTAATTACAAATCATGTCTGATAAATGATTGTCATTAAAAATATATAAAGAGACAAAACTCTAGTTAAAAATAGGTAAAGACTCTGAAGAAATGTAGGTCCAAAGCCCATATATGCATGTTTAAGAAGCATGAAAAATAGACATCCAACATCCTTAAATAAGGAAAATAAAAATACAATGAAAATATCACTGTATACCTGATAGGATGAAAACAAGCGAAAGTGCAAATAGATAACAAGTGTTAGGGTGATGCAGAAGGAAGGAAATGCTTGCTGATGGAAATATAAAATGATGAATATGCTTTAAAAAACAGGTCCATATGACCATGTGATTCATTCCAAGTTATAAACTCAAAATAAATTGAAAGTAGACTCATACAGATTTTATATATGAAAGTTTACAGAAGTTTTTTTATAATGCCTGTATGTCCAACAGGAAATGACTAAATAAGCAATATTTCATATATCCATATAATGAAATATTCTTCAGTCAAGGAAAGGATTGTACTACAATGCAGATAAAATTTTAAAAATTTGCTAAATGAAAGAAGCAATTCATAAAGAATTCCACAATATATTATTTCATTCATATTAAAGCACAAAATAAGGACATTTATAGAGACTGAAAGTAGATTTATGGTTTCTTGGAGTTGAGTGTGAAGGATAAAATGATAGGGGACAAGAGAAGTAAGGTATATAGTGTCTTTGTGGGGAAATTAAAATTTTCTAAAATCTATAATTACCTATAATAATGATTGTTGTACATATTTATGAGTAAACTAGAAACCACTGACCTACAAACTTTAATGTGGGTGAATTCTATGATGTGTGGATTATATCTTCATAAAGGTACTTTGAGAAAAAGACCAAATAAAAATGAGAAATCAAAAATAAGAGAATAATAGTCAAAATAAGAACCAAGTCTCTTTTTTTCAGAGGTGAGGAACAATGTTGCATTCTTTCTTACATAAAGAGAAAAGCTCTCTTTGTACTTATGACTACAGTATGAATTTTAAAATCAAATCTTAGTGTATGTGCATGCTGGGAGGGGGTGTCCTCATGGAGTTCTGCATATGGGTTGTGGAGTAAACTATGTCCCTAAAGTTTTCACAAAAGAATCATATTCATTCACACTCTGTCTTCTTGCAAAGATAACCACCAAATTACATTATTGTACTGAGTCATTTTTCTAAACAGAACTCACCCTAGGATGTACTTGACACTAATGGCATGCTCTTTTTCTTCCCATTAAAGAAGTGGGCGGCAATAATATATTCTGGTCTGGGTACGGCTACTGTGTCTGTAATTTCTTTCTCTGTACTAGGGTAATAGTGGTTTCTTTCCTAAGAAGGGCTATTATTCATAAAATCGGCAAGCAGAGACTTCCTTAGCTAATGTCATTCACATAAATACTAGAGAATAGGCTGTCTTTGGTCAGAGCCTAGGGAGTCTCAGTGCATACTGTTTTGTATTTTTTTAACTTTTCCCATTTTATTGAAAGTAGCTTTTTGTCCCTCATATAATATATGCTGATTATGGTTTCCCCTCCCTCTACTCCTCCTAGTTCCTGCCTGCCTTCCCCCCAACCTAGTTCCACTCCCTTTCTGTTTCTCATTAGGGGAAAAACATGCTTCTATGGGATAATAATAAAATGAAGTAAGAGAGAACAAAAACCAATCCACTGAAACAGGACAAAACAATCAAAAGGAAAGCCCAAGAAAAGGCACATGAAACAGAAATATAGACACAGAGACCCACTCATTCGCATGCTCAGAAATCCCACAAAAATACTAAACTGGAAGACTTAATATTATATGCAATAAGGATGAAATGGAGAACATATTATATAAAATTAAAAAAATAAGATAATTTTTTAAAAAGCCCTGATACAACATTATGAGGCAAGGAACTATCCATGATTCCTATGAATTGATTTTCAGGTGGCTCTCTAGTGATAGGCATGCAGCCTACCCCTGAGAGTAGTTTTATTGCCCAGAGGGACTCCCTTAGAAAAAACTGAATTTTTATTTAAAAGTGGCTATCAATTAGAGATAACTTCTGAACTAGGAAGAGGTTAACATTATCAGTTTATGAATGTTGAACCATTCCTTCATATCTGGGATGAAGTCTACTTGATCATGGTATATGCTCTTTTTCATTTGTTCTGTTTTATTTTTCAACACTCCAAGAAGACTGCCATCATATTCCACCACCTGTTTACCTCAACTGATCAATTTCTAACACAAAATTATGTTCCTTATAAAATAACTGTTTTATTTCTTGTATGTATTTATTTTTGAATTTAAAAGCTATTTTATGAATGTGAATATATCTGTGAAAAATTCATCATGTTATATATGAGTATGTATGTGTATATTCAACATGTATACAGGTGCCCACAGAAACCAGAAGAAGGTGTTGGATTTCCTGGAATTAAAGTTTCTGATGGTTGTGAGTCAGCAGAAGTGGATACTAGGAACCAAACTTCTGTCCTCTGTAATAGCAGCAAGTACTCTTAGCTACTGAGCTTTCTCTCCAGTCCCTTAAATTTTTAATCTTAATGTTATTTTGTTACACCTGCTTCAGCTGAAGTCATCATCCTTTCCCCTCAGAGAAACTACCTAAGTTTAAGACCTAGTATTCCTGAAGGGATCATGATTGGCAAACAAAAGCAGCATCTCCTTTGGTTTTTTTCTTTGTACATCTTAAAATAAATGCATTTAGTTTATCAGTTAAACATTTCAAGACTGACACTATTAATAATTCTATTAGGTCAAAGGGAAGAAACAAGCTGATTGAGGAAAATGGGGTATATAATCATTCTCATGGGCAGTGTGCATGTAGTCACTTGTACACTTCTAAATTAACTTGGAGTAAAACTGACTTTTGCTAAATTTTTAGGAATTTGAATATATATACATGTAAACAGAAACATCATCCACAATCAGTATATGGAGCAATTCCATCACACTTAGAGAGTATGCCATGCTGTCTTGTCCCGTCAGAGTCACACTTTGCCTCTACACCTAACCTTGAGGAAACCCTTCTTTCTGTAATTTTAGCATATAGTACTAGTTAGGGTTCTCTAGAGTAACAGAACTTATAGAATGAATCTATCTATCTAGTAATATCTATCTATCTATCTATCTATCCATCCACCTACACACACACACACACACACACACACACACACCAACACACACATGGTGTTATTTGAATGACTTAAAGTTGTGAGCCAACAATTCCAACAATACTTGTCTACCAACAACCAAGAATCCAGTAGCTGTTCATTTCACAATGCTGGATTTCTCAGCTGGTCATCAGTACTTGTTGGAGTCCTGATGAAGTAGGCTTTACTACCAGTGAAGGAATAGATGTATGAGCAAGGCAAGAGTGAGCAAACAAAGAACAAAAGCTTCCTTATTCCCTGTGCTTATATAGGCTTCTGGCAGGAGGTGTGACCCAGACAAGTGGGGAATTTCCCCAGCTCAAAAGATCCAGATTGAAGGTGTATCTTACTACCTCAAAGATT
This sequence comes from Microtus ochrogaster, assembly GCF_000317375.1. Lineage (NCBI taxonomy): Eukaryota > Metazoa > Chordata > Mammalia > Rodentia > Cricetidae > Microtus > Microtus ochrogaster. The sequence goes on from NW_004949115.1 coordinate 5,172,714, forward strand.
AAGATTAGAAGTATATCTTCTCACTTCAAATTAAGCAAAAATCCCTTGTAGGCGTGCCCTCCATTTCTGGGTTTTAGTTAATTTCAAATGTAGTCAACTGACAACCAAAAATAGCCATGGCATAGAGATTTTCATGTACATGAAATTGGAATACATGCAATTAAAAAAACCTGGTTTTTTTTATTCAGCGCACTACCCTTGTGAGTCTTCTGAACTAATGCAAGTCAAAAATTCATTTTATCCTGATGTTGAATGGTATCTCATCATGTGGAAATAGCACAATATGTTCTACCTCTGCATCTGATGACAGGAATTGTTGCTTTAAACTAAGGTCATAAGAAATATACTGCTGAGGGTTGAAGGGGAGGGGAAAGGCAAGGAGAGGGAAACAGAGAAAAATGTAGAGTTTGATAAAAATCAATTAAAATAAAAAGAAATACACTGCTAATCACATTTGAATGTAGGTTTGTTTTAAACATGTTTCCATTTCTCTTGACGAAATACTCAGATTCACCATTTGTCATTTGTATTAGGGTAGTGTGTTCATTTTATAAGAGAGAGCCAAACTATTTTCCCAGAGGACTGAGATAGTTCCATTGACAATGCATGTCAATTTCAGGTACTCTGTGTACTCCGCAGCACTGGGATGTATTATTTTATATACTAACGTTCGTTCTGATTTCATAATGATAAACTTAGCTCGAAAATCTACATAAACGTGAAAAGGAGTGAGGAAAATAAGGAACCAAAAGAGCTGAAGCCAGAGCACAGATATGGGTTAGAGGCCCACCCAATCAAAGATGACAAAATTTGCTTTTAACTAATTGGCTCAACAAGAAACCTATTTATTCCCCCCAAAACATCAAATCTGTAAGTGTCTTATTACTGCACAGTAAGATGAGAATGGTGTACAATTTAAGCCATGATCATTTCTAATGTGAAATTAAATTGGCTATTGTTAGTTGGTACGCGTTTCGTATATTTGCAATTTCACCATTCTTTGTTGTTTTCAGCACCACACTTCTTCCTAAGGTTTCCTTTTGCTAGTGCCTGTATTTTAGCAGATTTTTGTCCAAGTATATATTCAGTATCCATCTAAATTTATGTTTATTGTGCTCACACTTCATTTTCCTGCCTTAGGCCTTTGAAAATACTATTCCTTTCTCCTTTGTCCTCAATTATTTTTCCTATGAAATCTAGTGGCCTCTTTGATATTCTGTATAACAGCTAATCTACTTTTCTGTTTTTTTAAAAAACTGTTTTTCAAATAAATGGTGTTTTAACAACATTACATTTTCCTATCGTGTGCTTTGCTCATATTCACCCTATTACCCTGTAGTACTCACCTACCACTCTCCCTCATCCTCTTCAACATCCCAAATAGCCCTGATTTTTGTGATCTGTATTGTCTTCTTGGTGAATTTTAAAGTTTTCTATTTGGCGATTCCAGTTTCATTTGGGGATGTTTACAGACAGATTTCTTGTTTCCATACTGAGCTGGATGCTCATGGAATTCTTTAAATTTGCATCTTATATAAAATATCGACTACCAACTTTTCATACTGTGTGGTCTACTTATCCCTTTTCTCAACCCTCTTAGCCAGGTGCTGAAGATTGTCATTCTTTTCTTCCTTAATCTCTCTATTTGTGGTGCATTAGGTAGTTGTATATTCCATAAACCATTTACCCATTCTTTTCTACCCTACATCATCCAGTGAATGAAATGAAATTTATGCCCTGGCAATGCTGAAGCACGCATGGGCAGCCCATATATGGCAGTTCTTGTTGAACTTGTCCATATTGGGTCTCTTGGTCTAAGTTGATGAGGACAACTGACCAGATCTCTTCCCTAAGAGGGCAACAGATCTCTTTATAGATCACCATGTGGTTGCTGGGAATTGAACCCAAGAACTTTGGAAGAGCAGGCAGAGATCTTAACTACCTAATCATTTTAATACTAAATGATAAGTTTCCGTAGGAAATCAGTCTTATTTGTATGTCCTTCATTTAATTATTGGGAGTTTTCAAGTTTAAAATCCCTATTACCAACATTTATTTGACCATATTTTTATCTTAACATCTATATTTCTGGAAGTTAATTATATTTACTTTTCTTTTTCTACAATTTATAATTATATTACATACT
>NW_004949115.1:5175838-5187057 GCF_000317375.1 Microtus ochrogaster
AAAAAAATAAATAAATAAATACTCAGACCTGTAGTTTTGATTAATGCACATTTAAATATCCAAAGAAAATTATGGACGCAGACAAAGCATAACAGGTACTAGCTCAGTCATAACATATTTATATTATTTCATTTATATTAAATTTTAGAATGGCACAAATTATCTAAAGTGATAAACGGTTCCCTAGTTCAGGGGTTAGGGTATGGAAAATTATAAAGTGACAAAGAGGAATGATAGAGGTTGAGGAAACTGTTCAAATATTAATTTATGTGCATTTTGTAACATGCAAAATTACCCTCAATGCAGTGTATTATAGAAAGAAAGCAAAATGATTTCCATCTACAAGTATCTGATATATTTGAGCCACTTTATATTGGCTGAATGAGCCAGAAAGGAATAAGAAGTGACCCTCATTCCATAGCATGGTAAAGAATGAGAGCGCATACTTGGAAGTACTTCTCTTGGTTTTCTTTTATCATTTTCACCATTAAATTAAAATTAATTATACTGAAGTTAAATATATAAACATTCTAGCAACAAAATGTATCATTATATTACTTCTTCTGTATCATATTCCTACATATATTTCTTGCTTCTGAAGTCACTTCTCAGATTCTTCTATGTTTTATTTAATGCAAGCTGCATAAATACAACTAGGAGTCATCTTTTGCTGACATTGCAATACTTTGTTGTGCTGCATGCAATCTTTTAGCATTCAGGAGTGCATGGAGCAAACATCTGAAATGCTTCAGTAGGCAGTGGAAAAGTAATAAAGAAAAAATACGAACTGTCTCATTGAGTACATTTCAGTAAAGGTTCACTTAGATTTAAATATATGAACATTGTTACCACTGTAAGTGAAGAAATGTAACTAGCACAAAGTAAGACTGAAAGCCATAGTACAAGAACACTATACATAACGGAAATAAACAAGTTAAACCATCCTATTCCTCTTGATATACTCACTCTGTTAGACATGTTCACTGTGATAAAGTACCATAAAATGAAAAGACAACTTGTGGAGTGTTGCACAACAAGACTTTTCCTGGGGAGACATCACACACACCTCTACTCACCCCAGACAGGAAACTGATAACAGATCAAAGTACAGATAGCACCAAACTCCAATTTGGTGAACCAATTCACTTTATTGGGGTTAGTTACAGGAATATTTACAAGGGGTTATTTACAGAAGCAGAAACGGCTCAAAAGACAGCTGTACCACGAAAGTCCACCCCAGCATGGGCGATAGCTCACAAAAGCTGAAAACAGTCTGTAGGCAACTCAACATGTTAGAGTGTGTTTTCCAGGTGGTTCTGTTGGTCTAAATCTCTTCCATGTAGCTTCAGCTGGTTTCTGCTTCTTCCAGGCATCCAGTCTCTAGTCTCAGAGTTTTCTTTGCAGTTTGGTTTGTCTGAACATAACTCTCACAATCTGTATTATTAACTCTTGGGAGAAAAGGGCCTAGTAAATCAGTTTTGGGAACTTGCTGAAGCAATTTTTATTTTATTTTTTTAACCTTTGAAATACGGAGCTTCTCTGCAGGATGAAATGTTCCAATCTTCATAAAACTGCTACACAACAGGGAGGAAGGAGCTTATTATTGCTTGCAGTCCTTTGGGGAAAACAGGACAAGAACTCAACCAGGGAAGGAACCTGGAAGCAGGAGGTGATGTAGAGGTCATGAAGGAGTGCTGCTTACTGACTTGCTCCCAGGACTTGCTTAGCCTGCTTTCCCATAACATTTAGGACAACCTTCCCAATGACCTGGGTCTTTCAGATCAAGCATCAATCAAGAAAATGCCATAAACACTTGCTGGAAGTCCAATTATATGGTGACATTTCTCTCAAATTAAGATTCCTTCTTCTACAATGACCTTAGCTTACATCAAGTGTATATTAAAAATTAGCCAGTACACTCACTGTAAGCCAAGAATTCAAAAATAGATTTGAATACAAATCCAGCTGGTGATTTTGTATAGCTAACCATCTAAGACTGTTTCTAACATTTGCCTTAATAAGAACAAAATGAGGCTATATTTTGGTACAGAAAAATGACATACTGCTTATATTTCTGTGTCTGTAGACAAAAGTAATCTAAACACAACTTGATATTGGGTTCTAACATACACAAGGATGTTTTTATGCTACAGAACTATGTTTACAAACATATGTTTGTAAACTTATGTACTATTTGGCTCTGTACAGAAATTCTTATGACCCTTCTGTTAACAACTACCTTCTCTTACCAGGTGAAGGGGTAGATACATCTAAATCTGGTTATAATACAAGCAACACACTTTAAGGAAGTCAAGTAAATGATGTTGCTAAAATTCTTGTTAGGAATAGCTATTAGAATAAGACAGCATGCTTTAAGTACTATCTGTGGTGAAGAAAAGATCAAACAGTAATAACGGTGTAGTCCAAATTTTACATATGTGAATTTAACTCCATCTATGCAAAAAAAAATCTTAACTCTATCAGTTTCTGAACTGTTATTCCCAATAAATAGAAAGAGGAATAAAGCATAAGTCTTAAAATAAGTATTTGTTAAATTATGAACTTCTTTGCTTGAAATAAGGTGCATGTCCTCTACTCAGTTATATTGGTATGCAATCTTTAAGTTCTTCCTAGTTCATCAGAGAGTTGGGGATTACACTGATTGAAAATTAGGCACAAGAAGCTTTGGAAAGCAAATAAAACAGAGCAATAGGATTAGAAAATACAAGATCTCCTGCATAAATTGGAAGCATGGGGACCTTGGAAGATGGTTGAAGGGGAGGGGAGAGGCAGGGAGAGGAGCAGAGAAAAATGTAGAGCACAATAAAAATCAATAAAAAAGACATAGTCTTGCTACATGATAGGTGGGTATAATGAAAGCTGCAACAATCTGCATTTCCATTTGTTTTAATCCAAGGTAAGTCTTAAGGCAGGTAATATAAATTTAGTTTTTGAAAGCATGTACTCAACTAGTAGCCAGTTCTTGGAGGTATAAATGAGAGCTTTGTATTATTTTCTCAATTTATATATTATCTTTCATTATTTTATAAGATTTAATGTTATTCCTTTCAGTCCTTACCTAGACTATAAAGTCCCAAGATTTTAGCTCTTCTTAAATCCCAGTGATTTATATCTGAAACTATGAGGTGTTTTTATATCACTATTAATAAACCTAGAAATGTGTATTTCTTTCTAATTCTGAATTTTGTGACAGTTGTGCCTCCTATCATTTTTTTCTGGACATTCTTCATTTCTGGTATATTTTTTGTTATGTGGAAATTTAAAAAGTATAGTATTATTGGAAATGGAAATAAAATAACTGTATGAAATGGCTCAAAGGGCTGGAGAGATGACTCAGGAGTTAGCATCACTTGCTCCTCTTCCAGAGGACCTCGGTTTGGTTCTTAGCACCCACTTGGCAGCTCACAATCATCTGTAACTCCAACTATATGAGATCTAACATACTCTTCTGACCTCTACTGGCACTGTACACATGTGTTACACTTACATACATACATACTTATAGGCAAAAGACTTAAAATATCAAAAATATTTTTAAATATTAATTTTATTAAAAATGCTCAAATTTATATCTTTTGGGATATCCTGTCAGTTACTCTTCTATGCTTATTCCCTGACAATAAACATATTCTCCATGGTTCTTGAACACATTATTTATGCTCAGTTTGGTTATCTGCAGAAACCACATGGAAGTAATCAAGGACCTTTTGACTAGTATGCCCTCTAGCAAGAAATCTAACCTCTGAGTCTACTCCTCAGAAACTCCATGCATTGATTTCAAAAAACAAATAGCTGCAACATGGAACCCATATTTGAAGATCCCTAGATTGGGGTTCTTGTTAATACTGAAAGCCTCTTAAGGCACCCTCATGTAGGCAATCGCCGTGCCTCTCCTCTCTGGGTCAGATGCCATGGAGCCAGCCGCCAGGTCAGACATGCTGAAACTTTCCCAGTAAGCCACCACCTCGTGGTGCTACATAGATTATTAGAAATGGGTTAACCAAAATATGAGAGGTAGACAAGAAAAGGCTAGATATAACGGGCCAGGCAGTGTTTAAAAGAATAGTTTGTGTGTTGTTATTTCGGGTGTAAAGCTAACCATGTGGGAGCCAGGCGGGATGAAAAGCAGGCCTACTAGAAGCTCATCACTACACCGTCATTTGTGTGTGTGTGTGTGTGTGTGTGTGTGTGTGAACTTGCACATGTGGTACATATAATCAGGTGACACACACAAAGGGTTCAGTGTAAAAGGAAATAAAATTGTATCAAAATCCACTCTTATATGTGCACCATGGAACACTCATGAAGTTGTATGTGTTAAATAATAAAAACAGATATTCATTCTTTCAGGTTGATAGATGGATCTGACAACATTCTTAACTTCACCAGCTCACACTGACTAGTGAAGGCCACTTAGAAAAATTACATTATTTCTCCACATTAATTAATTTAATGGTAGATGAAACAGAAGAACAGTACTTTTGTCCAATGGCTAAAAGAAGGCATCCATTATCTCTCTGATGAGTATGAAATCAAATAACCCTAATTCATAGCTGATAACTACTATGTGACTATAAGAATGACTAGTCAGAGAAGAAAGCTAATGTTAGCAAGAGGCACAGATAATAAAATCAAAGAAAAATATAACTTGGCTAGGTGAAAAAATGCAGGAAGACTATTTCTTAATTTTTTATTACATGAACCAACACATTGTAATATATAATCCAATCTGAATCTTTAGTCAAAAGCATGTTGACAAGATCATGTATAACTTAATAGAAAACAGAAATCACATTTCAAAAAAAGTCATTAACCAATATTCAGGCTGGGAGCATAGGACTGTGGTCAAACACTTACTTAGTATCCTAGTTAGGGTTACAATTACTATGAGAAAACACCATGAGTGAAAAGCAAGTTGGAGAGGAAAGAGTGTACTTGACTTACACTTCCATACCACTGTCCATTGTCAAAGGCATTGAGGGCAGGAACTCAAGCAAGGCAGAAGCCTGGAGGCAGGAGCTGATTCAGAGGCCATGGAGGACTGCTGTTTATGCCTTGCTCACATGGCTTGCTCAGTCTGTTTTTCTATAGAACTCAGGACCACCAGACCAGGGATGGCACAACCTACAATGAGCTGGCTCCTCCCCTATTAAGTCAATAATTAAGAAAATGCCCTACAGCCTGATCTTATGAACACATTTTCTCAATTGAGGCCTCCTCCTCTCTGATGACTCTAGCTTGTGTAAAGTTGGCATAAGATTAGCCAGAACGCCAAATAAACACACGATCTGCATTCCAAATTCAGTACAAGAAAAAATAAATAAATAAAACATTTCCATGTTTTAGAAGTGCATATTTAATTAGATTTTTATAAAAAAAATACCAATCCAAATTCCCACTCCCTCCCCTCCTCCCATTCCCTCCACACATCCTCCCACACCCACCCCCCTCTAATCCTAAGAGAGGGTAAGGCACTTTGCTTGGTGGAAAGTCCAAGGCCCTCCCTACTACATCTAGGCTGAGCAAGGTATCCATACAAAGAGAATAGGACCCCAAAAAGCCAGTACATGCAGTAGAGATAAATCCCAGTGCCACTGCCAATGGCCCCTCAGTCTGCCCCAGCCATACAACTGTCAGCCACATTCAGAGGAACTAGTTTGGTCCTATGCTTGTTCCTTCCCAGTCCAAATGGAGTTGTTGAGCTCCTATTAGCTCAAGTAAACTATTTCAGTGGATGAATCTTTCATGGCCTTGACCTCTTTGCTCATATTCTCATTTATTCTACTCTTCAATGGACCTTGGAACTTCAGTCCAGTGCTCCAATGTGGGTCTCTACCTCTGTTTCCATCTGTTGTTGGACTAAGAATTACAGTGATATTTAAAATAATCATCAATCTGACTAAAGGGCAAAGCCAATTTGGGCACCCTATCCTCTATTGCTTAGTGTCTTAGCAGGAGTCATCCTTGTGGATTCCTGGGAATTTTTCTAGAGTCAGGTTTATTGCTAATCCCATAATGGCTCCCTCAGTCAAGATATTTCTTTTCTTGCTCTCATATCTGTCCTTCCTCCATCACGACTAACCCATTCCCTCAAGTTCTCCTCAACCCTCCCCTTCTCCCCTCCTCTTCCTCTTCTCCCCTTCCTTCTACCCCCACCCCCATGCTCCCAATTTTGTCAGGAGATCTTGTCAGTTTTCAATTTCCAGGTGAGTTTATATGTTTTTTTCCTTGGGTTCACCTTATTACTTAGCTTCTCTTGGCTCATGAACTGTAGGCCCAGTATCCTTTGTTTATAGCTAGTATCAATTTATGAGTAAGTACATACCATATTCATTTTTTTGGGTCTGGGTTACCTCATTCAGGATAATGGTTTCTAATTCCATCCATTTGCATGCAAAATTCAAGATGTCATTTTTTTTTACCGCTGAGTAGTACTCTAATTTGTAAATGTGCCACACTTTCTTTATTCGTTCTTCAGTTGAGGGGCATCTAGGTTGTTTCCAGGTTCTGGCTATTACAAATAATGCTGCTATGAACATATTGAACAGATACTCAAAGTGGTATTGCTAAATCCTGAGGTAGGTTGATTCCCAATTTTCTGAGAAACTGCCATACTGATTTCCAAAGTGTTTGTACGAATTTGCATTCCCACCCGCAATGGATGAGTGTTCCCCTTACTCCTCATCCTCTTGAGCATAAGCTGTCATTAGTGTTTTTGATCTTAGCCATTCTGACAGGTGTAAGATGGTATCTCAGAGTTGTTTAGATTTACATTTCTCTGATAGTTAAGGAAGTTGAACATTTCCTTAAGTATCTTTTCACCATTTGAAATTCTTCTGTTCAGAATTCTCTGTTTAGTTCAGTACTCCATTTGTAATTGTGTTATTTAGAATTTTAATGTCTAGTTTCTTGAGTCCTTTATATATTTTGGAGATCAGTCCTCTGTCTGATGTGGGATTGGTGAAGATCTTCTCCCATCCAGTAGGTTGCTTTTTTTCTTATTGACTGTGTCCTTTGCTTTACAGAAGCTTCTCAGTTTCAGGAGGTCCCAATTATTCATTGTTGTTCTTAGTGTCTGAGCTACTGGGGTTATATATAGGAAGTGATCACCTGTGCCCTTGCATTGAAGGCTACTTCCCATTTTCTCTTCTGTCAGGTTCAGTGTGGTAGATTTATAAAGGTCTTTAATCCATCTGTACTTGAGTTTTGTGCATAGTGATAGATATGGATCTATTTTCATTCTTCTATATGTTAACATCCAGTTATGCCAGCACTATTGAAGATGCTTTCTTTTTTCACTTGTATAATTTTAGCTTCTTTGTCAAAATCAGGTTTTTGTTTAAATCTATTCTTTTATTTTTTATTAAATCAATTCTTTTTTCTTTATTTTTTAAAACAATCTTTTCTAGTTTTACATACCAATCTCAGTTCCTACTCCCTCCCCTCTTCCGGGTCCCTCCACCTCTCCCCTACCCCACCCACCATCCACTCCTCAGAGAGGATAAGGCTTCCCATGGGGAGTCAACAAATTCTAGCACAGCACTTTGAGGCAGGATCAAGGCCCTCCCCACTATCTCTAGGCTGAGCAAGGTATCCCTCCAAAGAGAATGAGCTGCAAATGCCAGTTTAAGCACTAAGGATAAATCCTGGTCCCACTGCCAGCAGCCCCACAGACTGCACCAGCAACACAACTGTTACCCACATTCACAGGGCCTAGTTTGTGCCTATGCAGGTTCCACCACTGTCAGTCCAGAGTCAGTGAACTCCCACTCGCTCAGGTCAGCTGTTTCTGTGGGTTTTCCCATTATGGTCTTGACCCCTTTGCTCATATTATTGCTTGTCCCTCTCTTCCCAGCTAGTTCAGTAGATAGAGCATTAGACTCTTGTTAAATCTATTCTTAACGGGTACATAAACTATAAGAAGCTGTGAGTAGTGGCACATGTTTGCAATCCTAGAACTGAGGAAGTTAAGACAGAAGAATCAAGAGTTCAAAGCTGTCCTTGGCTTTATATTAAAACAAAACAAAAATTATATGTAATAGTGAGATGAAGTGGTAGTTTCATACCTTAACTTTGTTTCTAGTGAACTGTCTTGGACAGTCACATTGTCTTTGATCCAGCTTAACTTTTCATTAAAAATAAAGGTATTTTGACCTTCCTTATTTACAAAGGAGCCATGCTCTTTTAAATAGGTGGGAACAATAGTTCACTGATTGACGTCTGAACATAGAGTTTCATGGACATAGCACTGTTCATTCATTCACATACAGTCAATGGTTGTTCTCACACAGTAACAACAGAATAAACTAGTTGTAACAGAGCCTATATGACCTCAAAACAGACATTTATTATCTGGTCTTTCACAAAACGTATTTGGTGATTCTTGGTAGTATACAATTTTTCAAAGAATCAAGGCTATTAAGTCTGTGTCCAATAATTATCTGAATAAGCATACTGCTTCTCTAACCTCCAGCTTACTTGGTTCAATTCAGTTTTTATTTTTTTTAATTTTTTTAATTTATTTATTTATTAAAGATCTCCGTCTCTTCCCTGCCACCACCTCCCATTTCCCTCCCCCTCCCCCAATCAAGTCCCCCTTTCTCCTCAGCCCGAAGAGCAATCAGGGTTCCCTGACCTGTGGGAAGTCCAAGGAACCCCCACCTCCATCCATTTCTAGTAAGGTCAGCATCCAAGCTGCCTAGGCTCCCACAAAGCCATTACGTGCAGTAGGATCAGAGACCCATTGCCATTGTTCTTGAGTTCTCAGTAGTCCCCATTGTCCGCTATGTTCAGCGAGACCGGCCTCATCCTAGGCCTTTTCAGACCCAGGCCAGCTGGCCTTGGCGAGTTCCCAATAGAACATCCCCATTGTCTCAGTGTGTGGGTGCACCCCTTGCGGTCCTGAGTTCCTTGCTCGCGCTCTCTCTCCTTCTGCTCCTGACTAGGACCTTGAGATATCTGTCCAGTGCTCCAACGTGGGTCTCCATCTCCTTTCATCGCCTGATGAAGGTCAACAATCAGGAGGATGCCTATATGTTTTTCTTTGGGTTCTCCTTATTTAGCTTCTGTAGGATCACTAACTATAGGCTCAATGTCCTTTGTTTATGGCTAGAAACCAAATATGAGTGAGTACATCCCATGTTCCTCTTTTTGGGTCTGGCTTATCTCACTCAGGATAGTGTTTTCTATTTCCATCCATTTGTATGCAAAATTAATCTTACACCTGTCAGAATGGTTAAAATAAAAAAAACACCAATGATAGCCTCTGCTGGAGAGGTTGTGGAGAAAGGGGTATACTCATCCATTGCTGGTGGGAATGCAAACTTGTGCAACCACTCTGGAAAGCAGTGTGGCGGTTTCTCAGAAAATTTGGGATCAACCTACCCCTGGACCCAGCAATACCACTCTTGGGAATATACCCAAGAGAGGCCCTATCATACAACAAAAGTATATGCTCAACTATGTTCATAGCAGCATTGTTTGTAATAGCCAGAACCTGGAAACAACCTAGATGCCCTTCAATGGAAGAATGGATGAAGAAAGTATGGAATATATACATATTAGAGTATTACTCAGCAGTAAAAAACAAGGACTTCTTGAATTTTGCATACAAATGGATGGAAATAGAAATCAATTCAGTTTTTAAAATGTACAAATGAATGGGCCAACCTTCCTATTTTGTATAAACCCTTTGCTTCAAAGTATGAAATGACTTAACATTTTTTCAGGCAAATCTGTTTAGAATATCTTATTGTATACATTTCTAGATATACATTTCACCTGAAATCTGAATGCTGTTTTTATGTAGCCTAGCATAGCCTAGCTTAATTTAGATACAACACCACTGAAATAACTTGCTACACATAAGATACTATAGTAAAGAACAGAGCTTTCTTTTTAACCTGAATTATACCAAACCTCAACTAGAAGTTGTTCAATGGTCTTAAATATAGAAATAAGAGTTCCCTGAATTCCAGGAATGATCAATTTCTACTACTGAGGGCTAAGCAACAAGAGTAAGGTAGAAAGGATTATGCTTTATACCATTTCAAATGATATTCTTTCAGCCCATATCACTGGTGTGTGCTATTGACTTGATAAGGAAGCAGATCACCAATTGCTAGGATTGCTTTGTAATTTCCTACTTTTCCTGTGATAAGGGGCAAGTGAAGAAGTATCAACAGTGCTAGATAACGGAATCACTAATACAGAATTATTGTGGACAATCAATCAGTTCCCTATTCTTTAACCAGGTATACAACCATCCCAAACAGAAATGTAAAAGTGATCAATTGAATATGCTTCCACACTTTCTATAATTTTTCCCCAGTAATTATAGTAGGGACAATTTTTAGGTAAGACATTTGTATAACATCAGCAAAACTATCTTAGTGAACTGATACAAATTTACCAATTTTTAATTAATAAACTATGTTGAATCTTTTGCACTTGAATCCATTTAATCAATCTAAATTGAAACCATGTTCTATACCACATTACTTCTTAAAATAACTACCACATAAAATACCTCCTGTTTCATTCAATATCTTTCTTTCCTTGTCTATTCCTATTGGAAAATGGAAACAGCTGTGAAAGGAGATCTATAAAGATGCCTGTGGATCAAGTGTTTCTACAAAATAAAAATGGCAATTATAGTTTGGTACAGTTGATACCAACTATAAGATAGTGAGGTATTCTTCCTCTTAATGATATTTTAACAGGACATTTAAGAACAGTTGAAAAAATAAAACATTGCTCTACTCTAAATCCCCTAATATGTTGAATTTATAATATATTCTTCTCTCAGTTTATTTTATTGCATATTTGTTTAAAGTCTGATGATATTCTGTAGATAGAAGTTTCTGTCCCACCCAGTTCTGCAGCAGTTCAGTGCCAAAGAAACACAGAGAGGCCTATACTAATTTTAACTGTTTGCCTTATTAGATCATACTTATTATTATCTAGCTCTTATAACTTAAATTATCCCATAATTTTTGTTTATGTTTAGCCACGGGGCTTAGTACCTTTTCTCAGTAAAGCATTCTCATCTTGCTTTCTTTGTGTCTGGGTGGCAACTGACTCTCTGCCTTTCCTCTTCCCAGAATTCTCCTAGTCTTGTTGCCCTGCTTACACTTTCTGCCTGGTTACTGTCTAATCAGCATTTTACTAAACTAATACAACTGACAAATCTTTTTTTT